>NW_028115859.1:0-43822 GCF_964273445.1 Streptopelia decaocto
AAAAATTTCCAATTTTTGTCCCAATTCTTCCCATCCCATTGAAACTTTTCAATCCCTCTCAAAATTGTGGAAATTCTGTTGAAGCTTTAAAAATTCTCTCTAGAATTTTCAAAATCCATGTCCACATGTTTATACGTCAAAAAATGGCTAAAATTCAGTTGAATTTTTTCATAAGTATCCTTAAAAATTTTCCAATTTTTGTCCCAATTCTTCCCATTCCCATTGAAACTTTTCAAATCCCTCTCAAAATTGTGGAAATTCTCGTTGAAGCTTTTAAAATTCTCTCTAGAATTTTCAAAATCCATGTCCACATGTTTACAATTTCACGTCAAAAAATGGCTAAAATTCCAGTTGAAATTTTTTCAAAGTCCCTGAAAAATTTTCCAATTTTTGTCCCAATTCTTCCCATTCCCATTGAAACTTTTCAAATCCCTCTCAAAATTGTTGAAATTCTCTTGAAGCTTTTAAAATTCTCTCTAGAATTTTCAAAATCCATGTCCACATGTTTACAATTTCACGTCAAAAAATGGCTAAAATTCCAGTTGAAATTTTTTCAAAGTCCCTTCAAAATTTTCCAATTTTTGTCCCAATTCTTCCCATTCCCATTGAAACTTTTCAAATCCCTCTCAAAATTGTTGAAATTCTCTTGAAGCTTTTAAAATTCTCTCTAGAATTTTCAAAATCCATGTCCACATGTTTACAATTTCACGTCAAAAAATGGCTAAAATTCCAGTTGAAATTTTTTCAAAGTCCCTTAAAAATTTTCCAATTTTTGTCCCAATTCTTCCCATTCCCATTGAAACTTTTCAAATCCCTCTCAAAATTGTTGAAATTCTGTTGAAGCTTTTAAAATTCTCTCTAGAATTTTCAAAATCCATGTCCACATGTTTACAATTTCACGTCCAAAAAATGGCTAAAATTCAGTTGAAATTTTTTCAAAGTCCCTTAAAAATTTTCCAATTTTTGTCCCAATTCTTCCCATTCCCATTGAAACTTTTCAAATCCCTCTCAAAATTGTTGAAATTCTGTTGAAGCTTTTAAAATTCTCTCTAGAATTTTCAAAATCCATGTCCACATGTTTACAATTTCACGTCAAAAAATGGCTAAAATTCCAGTTGAAATTTTTTCAAAGTCCCTTAAAAATTTTCCAATTTTTGTCCCAATTCTTCCCATTCCCATTGAAACTTTTCAAATCCCTCTCAAAATTGTTGAAATTCTGTTGAAGCTTTTAAAATTCTCTCTAGAATTTTCAAAATCCATGGCCACATGTTTACAATTTCACGTCAAAAAATGGCTAAAATTCCAGTTGAAATTTTTTCAAAGTCCCTGAAAAATTTTCCAATTTTTGTCCCAATTCTTCCCATTCCCATTGAAACTTTTCAAATCCCTCTCAAAATTGTTGAAATTCTCTTGAAGCTTTTAAAATTCTCTCTAGAATTTTCAAAATCCATGTCCACATGTTTATAATTTCACATAAAAAATGGCTAAAATTCCAGTTGCAATTTTTTCAAAGTCCCTTAAAAATTTTCCAATTTTTGTCCCAATTCTTCCCATTCCCATTGAAACTTTTCAAATCCCTCTCAAAATTGTGGAAATTCTGTTGAAGCTTTTAAAATTCTCTCTAGAATTTTCAAAATCCATGTCCACATGTTTACAATTTCACGTCAAAAAATGGCTAAAATTCCAGTTGAAATTTTTTCAAAGTCCTTAAAAATTTTCCAATTTTTGTCCCAATTCTTCCCATTCCCATTGAAACTTTTCAAATCCCTCTCAAAATTGTTGAAATTCTCTTGAGGCTTTTAAAATTCTCTCTAGAATTTTCAAAATCCATGTCCACATGTTTATAATTTCACATAAAAAAATGGCTAAAATTCCAGTTGAAATTTTTTCAAAGTCCCTGAAAAATTTTCCAATTTTTGTCCCAATTCTTCCCATTCCCATTGAAACTTTTCAAATCCCTCTCAAAATTGTTGAAATTCTCTTGAAGCTTTTAAAATTCTCTCTAGAATTTTCAAAATCCATGGCCACATGTTTACAATTTCACGTCAAAAAATTGCTAAAATTCCAGTTGAAATTTTTTCAAAGTCCCTGAAAAATTTTCCAATTTTTGTCCCAATTCTTCCCATTCCCATTGAAACTTTTCAAATCCCTCTCAAAATTGTTGAAATTCTGTTGAAGCTTTTAAAATTCTCTCTAGAATTTTCAAAATCCATGTCCACATGTTTACAATTTCACATCAAAAAATGGCTAAAATTCCAGTTGAAATTTTTTTCAAAGTCCCTGAAAAATTTTCCAATTTTTGTCCCAATTCTTCCCATTCCCATTGAAACTTTTCAAATCCCTCTCAAAATTGTTGAAATTCTCTTGAAGCTTTAAAATTCTCTCTAGAATTTTCAAAATCCATGTCCACATGTTTACAATTTCACGTCAAAAAATGGCTAAAATTCCAGTTGAAATTTTTTCAAAGTCCCTGAAAAATTTTCCAATTTTTGTCCCAATTCTTCCCATTCCCATGGAAACTTTTCAAATCCCTCTCAAAATTGTTGAAATTCTCTTGAAGCTTTTAAAATTCTCTCTAGAATTTTCAAAATCCATGGCCACATGTTTACAATTTCACGTAAAAAAATGGCTAAAATTCCAGTTGAAATTTTTTCAAAGTCCCTGAAAAATTTTCCAATTTTTGTCCCAATTCTTCCCATTCCCATTGAAACTTTTCAAATCCCTCTCAAAATTGTTTAAATTCTGTTGAAGCTTTTAAAATTCTCTCTAGAATTTTCAAAATCCATGTCCACATGTTTACAATTTCACGTCAAAAAATGGCTAAAATTCAGTTGAAATTTTTTCAAAGTCCCTGAAAAATTTCCAATTTTTGTCCCAATTCTTCCCATTCCCATTGAAACTTTTCAAATCCCTCTCAAAATTGTTGAAATTCTCTTGAAGCTTTTAAAATTCTCTCTAGAATTTTCAAAATCCATGTCCACATGTTTACAATTTCACGTCAAAAAATGGCTAAAATTCCAGTTGAAATTTTTTCAAAGTCCCTTAAAAATTTTCCAATTTTTGTCCCAATTCTTCCCATTCCCATTGAAACTTTTCAAATCCCTCTCAAAATTGTTGAAATTCTCTTGAAGCTTTTAAAATTCTCTCTAGAATTTTCAAAATCCATGTCCACATGTTTATGATTTCACATAAAAAAATTGCTAAAATTCCAGTTGAAATTTTTTCAAAGTCCCTTCAAAATTTTCCAATTTTTGTCCCAATTCTTCCCATTCCCATTGAAACTTTTCAAATCCCTCTCAAAATTGTTGAAATTCTCTTGAAGCTTTTAAAATTCTCTCTAGAATTTTCAAAATCCATGGCCACATGTTTACAATTTCACGTCAAAAAATTGCTAAAATTCCAGTTGAAATTTTTCAAAGTCCCTGAAAAATTTTCCAATTTTTGTCCCAATTCTTCCCATTCCCATTGAAACTTTTCAAATCCCTCTCAAAATTGTTGAAATTCTGTTGAAGCTTTTAAAATACTCTCTAGAATTTTCAAAATCCATGTCCACATGTTTACAATTTCACGTCAAAAAATGGCTAAAATTCCAGTTGAAATTTTTTCAAAGTCCCTTAAAAATTTCCAATTTTTGTCCCAATTCTTCCCATTCCCATTGAAACTTTTCAAATCCCTCTCAAAATTGTTGGAAATTCTGTTGAAGCTTTTAAAATTCTGTCTAGAATTTTCAAAATCCATGTCCACATGTTTACAATTTCACGTCAAAAAATGGCTAAAATTCCAGTTGAAATTTTTTCAAAGTCCCTGAAAAATTTTCCAATTTTTGTCCCAATTCTTCCCATTCCCATTGAAACTTTTCAAATCCCTCTCAAAATTGTGGAAATTCTCTTGAAGCTTTTAAAATTCTCTCTAGAATTTTCAAAATCCATGGCCACATGTTTACAATTTCACGTCAAAAAAATGGCTAAAATTCCAGTTGAAATTTTTTCAAAGTCCCTGAAAAATTTTCCAATTTTTGTCCCAATTCTTCCCATTCCCATTGAAACTTTTCAAATCCCTCTCAAAATTGTTTTAATTCTGTTGAAGCTTTTAAAATTCTCTCTAGAATTTTCAAAATCCATGTCCACATGTTTACAATTTCACGTCAAAAAATGGCTAAAATTCAGTTGAAATTTTTTCAAAGTCCCTGAAAAATTTTCCAATTTTTGTCCCAATTCTTCCCATTCCCATTGAAACTTTTCAAATCCCTCTCAAAATTGTTGAAATTCTGTTGAAGCTTTTAAAATTCTCTCTAGAATTTTCAAAATCCATGTCCACATGTTTACAATTTCACGTCAAAAAATGGCTAAAATTCCAGTTGAAATTTTTTCAAAGTCCCTGAAAAATTTTCCAATTTTTGTCCCAATTCTTCCCATTCCCATTGAAACTTTTCAAATCCCTCTCAAAATTGTTGAAATTCTCTTGAAGCTTTTAAAATTCTCTCTAGAATTTTCAAAATCCATGTCCACATGTTTATGATTTCACATTAAAAAATTGCTAAAATTCCAGTTGAAATTTTTTCAAAGTCCCTTAAAAATTTTCCAATTTTTGTCCCAATTCTTCCATTCCCATTGAAACTTTTCAAATCCCTCTCAAAATTGTTGAAATTCTGTTGAAGCTTTTAAAATTCTCTCTAGAATTTTCAAAATCCATGGCCACATGTTTACAATTTCACGTCAAAAAATTGCTAAAATTCCAGTTGAAATTTTTTCAAAGTCCCTGAAAAATTTTCCAATTTTTGTCCCAATTCTTCCCATTCCCATTGAAACTTTTCAAATCCCTCTCAAAATTGTTGAAATTCTGTTGAAGCTTTTAAAATTCTCTCTAGAATTTTCAAAATCCATGTCCACATGTTTACAATTTCACGTCAAAAAATGGCTAAAATTCCAGTTGAAATTTTTTCAAAGTCCCTTAAAAATTTTCCAATTTTTGTCCCAATTCTTCCCCATTCCCATTGAATCTTTTCAAATCCCTCTCAAAATTGTTGAAATTCTCTTGAAGCTTTTAAAATTCTCTCTAGAATTTTCAAAATCCATGTCCACATGTTTACAATTTCACGTCAAAAAATGGCTAAAATTCCAGTTGAAATTTTTTCAAAGTCCCTTCAAAATTTCCAATTTTTGTCCCAATTCTTCCCATTCCCATTGAAACTTTTCAAATCCCTCTCAAAATTGTTGAAATTCTCTTGAAGCTTTTAAAATTCTCTCTAGAACTTTTCAAAATCCATGTCCACATGTTTACAATTTCACGTCAAAAAATGGCTAAAATTCCAGTTGCAATTTTTCAAAGTCCCTTCAAAATTTTCCAATTTTTGCCCCAATTCTTCCCATTCCCATTGAAACTTTTCAAATCCCTCTCAAAATTGTGGAAATTCTCTTGAAGCTTTTAAAATTCTCTCTAGAATTTTCAAAATCCATGTCCACATGTTTACAATTTCACGTCAAAAAATGGCTAAAATTCCAGTTGAAATTTTTTCAAAGTCCCTGAAAAATTTTCCAATTTTTGTCCCAATTCTTCCCATTCCCATTGAAACTTTTCAAATCCCTCTCAAAATTGTTGAAATTCTCTTGAAGCTTTTAAAATTCTCTCTAGAATTTTCAAAATCTATGTCCACATGTTTACAATTTCACGTCAAAAAATGGCTAAAATTCCAGTTGAAATTTTTTCAAAGTCCCTTCAAAATTTTCCAATTTTTGTCCCAATTCTTCCCATTCCCATTGAAACTTTTCAAATCCCTCTCAAAATTGTTGAAATTCTCTTGAAGCTTTTAAAATTCTCTCTAGAATTTTCAAAATCCATGTCCACATGTTTACAATTTCACGTCAAAAAATGGCTAAAATTCCAGTTGAAATTTTTTTCAAAGTCCCTTCAAAATTTTCCAATTTTTGTCCCAATTCTTCCCATTCCCATTGAAACTTTTCAAATCCCTCTCAAAATTGTTGAAATTCTGTTGAAGCTTTTAAAATTCTCTCTAGAATTTTCAAAATCCATGTCCACATGTTTACAATTTCACGTCAAAAAATGGCTAAAATTCCAGTTGAAATTTTTTCAAAGTCCCTGAAAAATTTTCCAATTTTTGTCCCAATTCTTCCCATTCCCATTGAAACTTTTCAAATCCCTCTCAAAATTGTGGAAATTCTGTTGAAGCTTTTAAAATTCTCTCTAGAATTTTCAAAATCCATGTCCACATGTTTACAATTTCACGTCAAAAAATGGCTAAAATTCCAGTTGAAATTTTTTCAAAGTCCCTTCAAAATTTTCCAATTTTTGTCCCAATTCTTCCCATTCCCATTGAAACTTTTCAAATCCCTCTCAAAATTGTGGAAATTCTCTTGAAGCTTTTAAAATTCTCTCTAGAATTTTCAAAATCCATGTCCACATGTTTACAATTTCACGTCAAAAAATGGCTAAAATTCCAGTTGAAATTTTTTCAAAGTCCCTTCAAAATTTTCCAATTTTTGTCCCAATTCTTCCCATTCCCATGGAAACTTTTCAAATCCCTCTCAAAATTGTTGAAATTCTCTTGAAGCTTTTAAAATTCTCTCTAGAATTTTCAAAATCCATGTCCACATGTTTACAATTTCACGTCAAAAAATGGCTAAAATTCCAGTTGAAATTTTTTCAAAGTCCCTGAAAAATTTTCCAATTTTTGTCCCAATTCTTCCCATTCCCATTGAAACTTTTCAATCCCTCTCAAAATTGTTGAAATTCTGTTGAAGCTTTTAAAATTCTCTCTAGAATTTTCAAAATCCATGTCCACATGTTTACAATTTCACGTCAAAAAATGGCTAAAATTCCAGTTGCAATTTTTTCAAAGTCCCTAAAAAATTTTCCAATTTTTGTCCCAATTCTTCCCATTCCCATTGAAACTTTTCAAATCCCTCTCAAAATTGTTGAAATTCTCTTGAAGCTTTTAAAATTCTCTCTAGAATTTTCAAAATCCATGTCCACATGTTTACAATTTCACATAAAAAAATTGGCTAAAATTCCAGTTGAAATTTTTTCAAAGTCCCTGAAAAATTTTCCAATTTTTGTCCCAATTCTTCCCATTCCCATTGAAACTTTTCAAATCCCTCTCAAAATTGTTGAAATTCTGTTGAAGCTTTTAAAATTCTCTCTAGAATTTTCAAAATCCATGTCCACATGTTTACAATTTCACGTCAAAAAATGGCTAAAATTCCAGTTGAAATTTTTTCAAAGTCCCTTAAAAATTTTCCAATTTTTGTCCCAATTCTTCCCATTCCCATTGAAACTTTTCAAATCCCTCTCAAAATTGTTGAAATTCTGTTGAAGCTTTTAAAATTCTCTCTAGAATTTTCAAAATCCATGTCCACATGTTTACAATTTCACGTCAAAAAATGGCTAAAATTCCAGTTGAAATTTTTTCAAAGTCCCTTAAAAATTTTCCAATTTTTGTCCCAATTCTTCCCATTCCCATTGAAACTTTTCAAATCCCTCTCAAAATTGTTGAAATTCTCTTGAAGCTTTTAAAATTCTCTCTAGAATTTTCAAAATCCACTTCATCATGTTTACAATTTCAAGTCAAAAAATGGCTAAAATTCCAGTTGAAATTTTTTCAAAGTCCCTGAAAAATTTTCCAATTTTTGTCCCAATTCTTCCCATTCCCATTGAAACTTTTCAAATCCCTCTCAAAATTGTTGAAATTCTGTTGAAGCTTTTAAATTCTCTCTAGAATTTTCAAAATCCATGTCCACATGTTTACAATTTCACGTCAAAAAATGGCTAAAATTCCAGTTGAAATTTTTTCAAAGTCCCTTAAAAATTTTCCAATTTTTGTCCCAATTCTTCCCATTCCCATTGAAACTTTTCAAATCCCTCTCAAAATTGTTGAAATTCTGTTGAAGCTTTTAAAATTCTCTCTAGAATTTTCAAAATCCACTTCATCATGTTTACAATTTCACGTGAAAAAATTGCTAAAATTCAGTTGAAATTTTTTCAAAGTCCCTTAAAAATTTTCCAATTTTTGTCCCAATTCTTCCCATTCCCATTGAAACTTTTCAAATCCCTCTCAAAATTGTTGAAATTCTGTTGAAGCTTTTAAAATTCTCTCTAGAATTTTCAAAATCCATGTCCACATGTTTACAATTTCACGTCAAAAAATGGCTAAAATTCCAGTTGAAATTTTTTCAAAGTCCCTTAAAAATTTTCCAATTTTTGTCCCAATTCTTCCCATTCCCATGGAAACTTTTCAAATCCCTCTCAAAATTGTTGAAATTCTCTTGAAGCTTTTAAAATTCTCTCTAGAATTTTCAAAAATCCATGGCCACATGTTTACAATTTCACGTCAAAAAATGGCTAAAATTCCAGTTGAAATTTTTTCAAAGTCCCTGAAAAATTTTCCAATTTTTGTCCCAATTCTTCCCATTCCCATTGAAACTTTTCAAATCCCTCTCAAAATTGTTGAAATTCTGTTGAAGCTTTTAAAATTCTCTCTAGAATTTTCAAAATCCATGGCCACATGTTTACAATTTCACGTCAAAAAATGGCTAAAATTCCAGTTGCAATTTTTTCAAAGTCCCTTAAAAATTTTCCAATTTTTGTCCCAATTCTTCCCATTCCCATTGAAACTTTTCAAATCCCTCTCAAAATTGTTGAAATTCTGTTGAAGCTTTTAAAATTCTCTCTAGAATTTTCAAAATCCATGGCCACATGTTTACAATTTCACGTCAAAAAATGGCTAAAATTCAAGTTGCAATTTTTTCAAAGTCCCTTAAAAATTTTCCAATTTTTGTCCCAATTCTTCCCATTCCCATTGAAACTTTTCAAATCCCTCTCAAAATTGTGGAAATTCTCTTGAAGCTTTTAAAATTCTCTCTAGAATTTTCAAAATCCATGTCCACATGTTTACAATTTCACGTCAAAAAATGGCTAAAATTCCAGTTGAAATTTTTTCAAAGTCCCTTAAAAATTTTCCAATTTTTGTCCCAATTCTTCCCATTCCCATTGAAACTTTTCAAATCCCTCTCAAAATTGTTTTAATTCTGTTGAAGCTTTTAAAATTCTCTCCAGAATTTTCAAAATCCATGTCCACATGTTTACAATTTCACGTCAAAAAATGGCTAAAATTCCAGTTGAAATTTTTTCAAAGTCCCTTAAAAATTTTCCAATTTTTGTCCCAATTCTTCCCATTCCCATTGAAACTTTTCAAATCCCTCTCAAAATTGTTGAAATTCTGTTGAAGCTTTTAAAAATTCTCTCTAGAATTTTCAAAATCCACTTCATCATGTTTACAATTTCAAGTCAAAAAACTGGCTAAAATTCCAGTTGAAATTTTTTCAAAGTCCCTTAAAAATTTTCCAATTTTTGTCCCAATTCTTCCCATTCCCATTGAAACTTTTCAAATCCCTCTCAAAATTGTGGAAATTCTCTTGAAGCTTTTAAAATTCTCTCTAGAATTTTCAAAATCCATGTCCACATGTTTACAATTTCACGTCAAAAATGGCTAAATTCCAGTTGAAATTTTTTCAAAGTCCCTGAAAAATTTTCCAATTTTTGTCCCAATTCTTCCCATTCCCATTGAAACTTTTCAAATCCCTCTCAAAATTGTTGAAATTCTGTTGAAGCTTTTAAAATTCTCTCTAGAATTTTCAAAATCCACTTCATCATGTTTACAATTTCACGTGAAAAAATTGCTAAAATTCCAGTTGAAATTTTTTCAAAGTCCCTTAAAAATTTTCCAATTTTTGTCCCAATTCTGCCCATTCCCATTGAAACTTTTCAAATCCCTCTCAAAATTGTTGAAATTCTGTTGAAGCTTTTAAAATTCTCTCTAGAATTTTCAAAATCCATGTCCACATGTTTACAATTTCACGTCAAAAAATGGCTAAAATTCCAGTTGAAATTTTTTCAAAGTCCCTTAAAAATTTTCCAATTTTTGTCCCAATTCTTCCCATTCCCATGGAAACTTTTCAAATCCCTCTCAAAATTGTTGAAATTCTCTTGAAGCTTTTAAAATTCTCTCTAGAATTTTCAAAATCCATGTCCACATGTTTACAATTTCACGTCAAAAAATGGCTAAAATTCCAGTTGAAATTTTTTCAAAGTCCCTTAAAAATTTTCCAATTTTTGTCCCAATTCTTCCCATTCCCATTGAAACTTTTCAAATCCCTCTCAAAATTGTTGAAATTCTGTTGAAGCTTTTAAAATTCTCTCTAGAATTTTCAAAATCCATGGCCACATGTTTACAATTTCACGTAAAAAAATGGCTAAAATTCCAGTTGAAATTTTTTCAAGTCCCTGAAAAATTTTCCAATTTTTGTCGCAATTCTTTCCCATTCCCATTGAAACTTTTCAAATCCCTCTCAAAATTGTTTTAATTCTGTTGAAGCTTTTAAAATTCTCTCTAGAATTTTCAAAATCCATGTCCACATGTTTACAATTTCACGTCAAAAAATGGCTAAAATTCAGTTGAAATTTTTTCAAAGTCCCTTCAAAATTTTCCAATTTTTGTCCCAATTCTTCCCATTCCCATTGAAACTTTTCAAATCCCTCTCAAAATTGTTGAAATTCTGTTGAAGCTTTTAAAATTCTCTCTAGAATTTTCAAAATCCATGTCCACATGTTTACAATTTCACGTCAAAAAATGGCTAAAATTCCAGTTGAAATTTTTTCAAAGTCCCTTAAAAATTTTCCAATTTTTGTCCCAATTCTTCCCATTCCCATTGAAACTTTTCAAATCCCTCTCAAAATTGTTGAAATTCTCTTGAAGCTTTTAAAATTCTCTCTAGAATTTTCAAAATCCATGTCCACATGTTTATGATTTCACATTAAAAATTGCTAAAATTCCAGTTGAAATTTTTTCAAAGTCCCTGAAAAATTTTCCAATTTTTGTCCCAATTCTTCCCATTCCCATTGAAACTTTTCAAATCCCTCTCAAAATTGTTGAAATTCTCTTGAAGCTTTTAAAATTCTCTCTAGAATTTTCAAAATCCATGGCCACATGTTTACAATTTCACGTCAAAAATTGCTAAAATTCCAGTTGAAATTTTTTCAAAGTCCCTGAAAAATTTTCCAATTTTTGTCCCAATTCTTCCCATTCCCATTGAAACTTTTCAAATCCCTCTCAAAATTGTTGAAATTCTGTTGAAGCTTTTAAAATACTCTCTAGAATTTTCAAAATCCATGTCCACATGTTTACAATTTCACGTCAAAAAATGGCTAAAATTCCAGTTGAAATTTTTTCAAAGTCCCTTAAAAATTTCCAATTTTTGTCCCAATTCTTTCCCATTCCCATTGAAACTTTTCAAATCCCTCTCAAAATTGTGGAAATTCTGTTGAAGCTTTTAAAATTCTGTCTAGAATTTTCAAAATCCATGTCCACATGTTTACAATTTCACATAAAAAAATGGCTAAAATTCCAGTTGAAATTTTTCAAAGTCCCTGAAAAATTTTCCAATTTTTGTCCCAATTCTTCCCATTCCCATTGAAACTTTTCAAATCCCTCTCAAAATTGTTGAAATTCTGTTGAAGCTTTTAAAATTCTCTCTAGAATTTTCAAAATCCATGGCCACATGTTTACAATTTCACGTCAAAAAATGGCTAAAATTCCAGTTGAAATTTTTTCAAAGTCCCTGAAAAATTTTCCAATTTTTGTCCCAATTCTTCCCATTCCCATTGAAACTTTTCAAATCCCTCTCAAAATTGTTTTAATTCTGTTGAAGCTTTTAAAATTCTCTCTAGAATTTTCAAAATCCATGTCCACATGTTTACAATTTCACGTCAAAAAATGGCTAAAATTCAGTTGAAATTTTTTCAAAGTCCCTGAAAAATTTTCCAATTTTTGTCCCAATTCTTCCCATTCCCATTGAAACTTTTCAAATCCCTCTCAAAATTGTTGAAATTCTGTTGAAGCTTTTAAAATTCTCTCTAGAATTTTCAAAATCCATGTCCACATGTTTACAATTTCACGTCAAAAAATGGCTAAAATTCCAGTTGAAATTTTTTCAAAGTCCCTGAAAAATTTTCCAATTTTGTCCCAATTCTTCCCATTCCCATTGAAACTTTTCAAATCCCTCTCAAAATTGTTGAAATTCTCTTGAAGCTTTTAAAATTCTCTCTAGAATTTTCAAAATCCATGTCCACATGTTTATGATTTCACATTAAAAAATTGCTAAAATTCCAGTTGAAATTTTTTCAAAGTCCCTTAAAAATTTTCCAATTTTTGTCCCAATTCTTCCCATTCCCATTGAAACTTTTCAAATCCCTCTCAAAATTGTGGAAATTCTGTTGAAGCTTTTAAAATTCTCTCTAGAATTTTCAAAATCCATGGCCACATGTTTACAATTTCACGTCAAAAAATGGCTAAAATTCCAGTTGAAATTTTTTCAAAGTCCCTTCAAAATTTTCCAATTTTTGTCCCAATTCTTCCCATTCCCATTGAAACTTTTCAAATCCCTCTCAAAATTGTTGAAATTCTGTTGAAGCTTTTAAAATTCTCTCTAGAATTTTCAAAATCCATGTCCACATGTTTACAATTTCACGTCAAAAAATGGCTAAAATTCCAGTTGCAATTTTTTCAAAGTCCCTTAAAAATTTTCCAATTTTTGTCCCAATTCTTCCCATTCCCATTGAAACTTTTCAAATCCCTCTCAAAATTGTTGAAATTCTCTTGAAGCTTTTAAAATTCTCTCTAGAATTTTCAAAATCCATGTCCACATGTTTACAATTTCACGTCAAAAAATGGCTAAAATTCCAGTTGAAATTTTTTCAAAGTCCCTGAAAAATTTTCCAATTTTTGTCCCAATTCTTCCCATTCCCATTGAAACTTTTCAAATCCCTCTCAAAATTGTTGAAATTCTCTTGAAGCTTTTAAAATTCTCTCTAGAATTTTCAAAATCCATGTCCACATGTTTATGATTTCACATTAAAAAATTGCTAAAATTCCAGTTGAAATTTTTTCAAAGTCCCTTAAAAATTTTCCAATTTTTGTCCCAATTCTTCCCATTCCCATTGAAACTTTTCAAATCCCTCTCAAAATTGTGGAAATTCTGTTGAAGCTTTTAAAATTCTCTCTAGAATTTTCAAAATCCATGGCCACATGTTTACAATTTCACGTCAAAAAATGGCTAAAATTCCAGTTGAAATTTTTCAAAGTCCCTTCAAAATTTTCCAATTTTTGTCCCAATTCTTCCCATTCCCATTGAAACTTTTCAAATCCCTCTCAAAATTGTTGAAATTCTGTTGAAGCTTTTAAAATTCTCTCTAGAATTTTCAAAATCCATGTCCACATGTTTACAATTTCACGTCAAAAAATGGCTAAAATTCCAGTTGCAATTTTTTCAAAGTCCCTTAAAAATTTTCCAATTTTTGTCCCAATTCTTCCCATTCCCATTGAAACTTTTCAAATCCCTCTCAAAATTGTGGAAATTCTCTTGAAGCTTTTAAAATTCTCTCTAGAATTTTCAAAATCCATGTCCACATGTTTACAATTTCACGTCAAAAAATGGCTAAAATTCCAGTTGCAATTTTTTCAAAGTCCCTTAAAAATTTTCCAATTTTTGTCCCAATTCTTCCCATTCCCATTGAAACTTTTCAAATCCCTCTCAAAATTGTTGAAATTCTCTTGAAGCTTTTAAAATTCTCTCTAGAACTTTCAAAATCCATGGCCACATGTTTACAATTTCACGTCAAAAAATGGCTAAAATTCAGTGATATTTTTCAAAGTCCCTTAAAAATTTTCCAATTTTTGCCCCAATTCTTCCCATTCCCATTGAAACTTTTCAAATCCCTCTCAAAATTGTGGAAATTCTCTTGAAGCTTTTAAAATTCTCTCTAGAATTTTCAAAATCCATGTCCACATGTTTACAATTTCACGTCAAAAAATGGCTAAAATTCCAGTTGAAATTTTTTCAAAGTCCCTGAAAAATTTTCCAATTTTTGTCCCAATTCTTCCCATTCCCATTGAAACTTTTCAAATCCCTCTCAAAATTGTTGAAATTCTCTTGAAGCTTTTAAAATTCTCTCTAGAATTTTCAAAATCTATGTCCACATGTTTACAATTTCACGTCAAAAAATGGCTAAAATTCCAGTTGAAATTTTTTCAAAGTCCCTTCAAAATTTTCCAATTTTTGTCCCAATTCTTCCCATTCCCATTGAAACTTTTCAAATCCCTCTCAAAATTGTTGAAATTCTCTTGAAGCTTTTAAAATTCTCTCTAGAATTTTCAAAATCCATGTCCACATGTTTACAATTTCACGTCAAAAAATGGCTAAAATTCCAGTTGAAATTTTTTCAAAGTCCCTTCAAAATTTTCCAATTTTGTCCCAATTCTTCCCATTCCCATTGAAACTTTTCAAATCCCTCTCAAAATTGTGGAAATTCTGTTGAAGCTTTTAAAATTCTCTCTAGAATTTTCAAAATCCATGTCCACATGTTTACAATTTCACGTCAAAAAATGGCTAAAATTCCAGTTGAAATTTTTTCAAAGTCCCTTCAAAATTTTCCAATTTTGTCCCAATTCTTCCCATTCCCATTGAAACTTTTCAAATCCCTCTCAAAATTGTTGAAATTCCTCTTGAAGCTTTTAAAATTCTCTCTAGAATTTTCAAAATCCATGTCCACATGTTTACAATTTCACGTCAAAAAATGGCTAAAATTCCAGTTGAAATTTTTTCAAAGTCCCTTCAAAATTTTCCAATTTTTGTCCCAATTCTTCCCATTCCCATTGAAACTTTTCAAATCCCTCTCAAAATTGTGGAAATTCTCTTGAAGCTTTTAAAATTCTCTCTAGAATTTTCAAAATCCATGGCCACATGTTTACAATTTCACGTCAAAAAATGGCTAAAATTCCAGTTGAAATTTTTTCAAAGTCCCTTAAAAATTTTCCAATTTTTGTCCCAATTCTTCCCATTCCCATTGAAACTTTTCAAATCCCTCTCAAAATTGTTGAAATTCTGTTGAAGCTTTTAAAATTCTCTCTAGAATTTTCAAAATCCATGGCCACATGTTTACAATTTCACGTCAAAAAATGGCTAAAATTCCAGTTGCAATTTTTTCAAAGTCCCTTAAAAATTTTCCAATTTTTGTCCCAATTCTTCCCATTCCCATTGAAACTTTTCAAATCCCTCTCAAAATTGTTGAAATTCTCTTGAAGCTTTTAAAATTCTCTCTAGAATTTTCAAAATCCATGTCCACATGTTTACAATTTCACGTCAAAAAATGGCTAAAATTCCAGTTGAAATTTTTTCAAAGTCCCTTAAAAATTTTCCAATTTTTGTCCCAATTCTTCCCATTCCCATGGAAACTTTTCAAATCCCTCTCAAAATTGTTGAAATTCTCTTGAAGCTTTTAAAATTCTCTCTAGAATTTTCAAAATCCATGTCCACATGTTTACAATTTCACGTCAAAAATGGCTAAAATTCCAGTTGAAATTTTTTCAAAGTCCCTTAAAAATTTTCCAATTTTTGTCCCAATTCTTCCCATTCCCATTGAAACTTTTCAAATCCCTCTCAAAATTGTGGAAATTCTGTTGAAGCTTTTAAAATTCTCTCTAGAATTTTCAAAATCCATGTCCACATGTTTACAAGTTCACGTCAAAAAATGGCTAAAATTCCAGTTGAAATTTTTTCAAAGTCCCTTAAAAATTTTCCAATTTTTGTCCCAATTCTTCCCATTCCCATTGAAACTTTTCAAATCCCTCTCAAAATTGTTGAAATTCTCTTGAAGCTTTTAAAATTCTCTCTAGAATTTTCAAAATCCACTTCATCATGTTTACAATTTCAAGTCAAAAAATGGCTAAAATTCCAGTTGAAATTTTTTCAAAGTCCCTGAAAAATTTTCCAATTTTTGTCCCAATTCTTCCCATTCCCATTGAAACTTTTCAAATCCCTCTCAAAATTGTTGAAATTCTGTTGAAGCTTTTAAAATTCTCTCTAGAATTTTCAAAATCCATGTCCACATGTTTACAATTTCACGTCAAAAAATGGCTAAAATTCCAGTTGAAATTTTTTCAAAGTCCCTTAAAAATTTTCCAATTTTTGTCCCAATTCTTCCCATTCCCATTGAAACTTTTCAAATCCCTCTCAAAATTGTTGAAATTCTGTTGAAGCTTTTAAAATTCTCTCTAGAATTTTCAAAATCCACTTCATCATGTTTACAATTTCACATCAAAAAAATGGCTAAAATTCCAGTTGAAATTTTTTCAAAGTCCCTTAAAAATTTTCCAATTTTTGTCCCAATTCTTCCCATTCCCATTGAAACTTTTCAAATCCCTCTCAAAATTGTTGAAATTCTCTTGAAGCTTTTAAAATTCTCTCTAGAATTTTCAAAATCCATGTCCACATGTTTACAATTTCACGTCAAAAAATGGCTAAAATTCCAGTTGAAATTTTTTCAAAGTCCCTTAAAAATTTTCCAATTTTTGTCCCAATTCTTCCCATTCCCATGGAAACTTTTCAAATCCCTCTCAAAATTGTTGAAATTCTCTTGAAGCTTTTAAAATTCTCTCTAGAATTTTCAAAATCCATGTCCACATGTTTACAATTTCACGTCAAAAAATGGCTAAATTCCAGTTGAAATTTTTTCAAAGTCCCTGAAAAATTTCCAATTTTTGTCCCAATTCTTCCCATTCCCATTGAAACTTTTCAAAATCCCTCTCAAAATTGTGGAAATTCTGTTGAAGCTTTTAAAATTCTCTCTAGAATTTTCAAAATCCATGGCCACATGTTTACAATTTCACGTCAAAAAATGGCTAAAATTCCAGTTGCAATTTTTTCAAAGTCCCTTAAAAATTTTCCAATTTTTGTCCCAATTCTTCCCATTCCCATTGAAACTTTTCAAATCCCTCTCAAAATTGTTGAAATTCTGTTGAAGCTTTTAAAATTCTCTCTAGAATTTTCAAAATCCATGGCCACATGTTTACAATTTCACGTCAAAAAATGGCTAAAATTCAAGTTGCAATTTTTCAAAGTCCCTTAAAAATTTTCCAATTTTTGTCCCAATTCTTCCCATTCCCATTGAAACTTTTCAAATCCCTCTCAAAATTGTGGAAATTCTCTTGAAGCTTTTAAAATTCTCTCTAGAATTTTCAAAATCCATGTCCACATGTTTACAATTTCACGTCAAAAAATGGCTAAAATTCCAGTTGAAATTTTTTCAAAGTCCCTTAAAAATTTTCCAATTTTTGTCCCAATTCTTCCCATTCCCATTGAAACTTTTCAAATCCCTCTCAAAATTGTTGAAATTCTGTTGAAGCTTTTAAAATTCTCTCCAGAATTTTCAAAATCCATGTCCACATGTTTACAATTTCACGTCAAAAAATGGCTAAAATTCCAGTTGAAATTTTTTCAAAGTCCCTGAAAAATTTTCCAATTTTTGTCCCAATTCTTCCCATTCCCATTGAAACTTTTCAAATCCCTCTCAAAATTGTTGAAATTCTGTTGAAGCTTTTAAAATTCTCTCTAGAATTTTCAAAATCCACTTCATCATGTTTACAATTTCAAGTCAAAAACTGGCTAAAATTCCAGTTGAAATTTTTTCAAAGTCCCTTAAAAATTTTCCAATTTTTGTCCCAATTCTTCCCATTCCCATTGAAACTTTTCAAATCCCTCTCAAAATTGTGGAAATTCTCTTGAAGCTTTTAAAATTCTCTCTAGAATTTTCAAAATCCATGTCCACATGTTTACAATTTCACGTCAAAAAATGGCTAAAATTCCAGTTGAAATTTTTTCAAAGTCCCTGAAAAATTTTCCAATTTTTGTCCCAATTCTTCCCATTCCCATTGAAACTTTTCAAATCCCTCTCAAAATTGTTGAAATTCTCTTGAAGCTTTTAAAATTCTCTCTAGAATTTTCAAAATCTATGTCCACATGTTTACAATTTCACGTCAAAAAATGGCTAAAATTCCAGTTGAAATTTTTTCAAAGTCCCTTCAAAATTTTCCAATTTTTGTCCCAATTCTTCCCATTCCCATTGAAACTTTTCAAATCCCTCTCAAAATTGTTGAAATTCTCTTGAAGCTTTTAAAATTCTCTCTAGAATTTTCAAAATCCATGTCCACATGTTTACAATTTCACGTCAAAAAATGGCTAAAATTCCAGTTGAAATTTTTTCAAAGTCCCTTCAAAATTTTCCAATTTTTGTCCCAATTCTTCCCATTCCCATTGAAACTTTTCAAATCCCTCTCAAAATTGTTGAAATTCTGTTGAAGCTTTTAAAATTCTCTCTAGAATTTTCAAAATCCATGTCCACATGTTTACAATTTCACGTCAAAAAATGGCTAAAATTCCAGTTGAAATTTTTTCAAAGTCCCTGAAAAATTTTCCAATTTTTGTCCCAATTCTTCCCATTCCCATTGAAACTTTTCAAATCCCTCTCAAAATTGTGGAAATTCTGTTGAAGCTTTTAAAATTCTCTCTAGAATTTTCAAAATCCATGTCCACATGTTTACAATTTCACGTCAAAAAATGGCTAAAATTCCAGTTGAAATTTTTTCAAAGTCCCTTCAAAATTTTCCAATTTTTGTCCCAATTCTTCCCATTCCCATTGAAACTTTTCAAATCCCTCTCAAAATTGTTGAAATTCTCTTGAAGCTTTTAAAATTCTCTCTAGAATTTTCAAAATCCATGTCCACATGTTTACAATTTCACGTCAAAAAATGGCTAAAATTCCAGTTGAAATTTTTTCAAAGTCCCTTCAAAATTTTCCAATTTTTGTCCCAATTCTTCCCATTCCCATGGAAACTTTTCAAATCCCTCTCAAAATTGTTGAAATTCTCTTGAAGCTTTTAAAATTCTCTCTAGAATTTTCAAAATCCATGTCCACATGTTTACAATTTCACGTCAAAAAATGGCTAAAATTCCAGTTGAAATTTTTTCAAAGTCCCTTAAAAATTTTCCAATTTTTGTCCCAATTCTTCCCATTCCCATTGAAACTTTTCAAATCCCTCTCAAAATTGTTGAAATTCTGTTGAAGCTTTTAAAATTCTCTCTAGAATTTTCAAAATCCATGGCCACATGTTTACAATTTCACGTCAAAAAATGGCTAAAATTCCAGTTGCAATTTTTTCAAAGTCCCTTAAAAATTTTCCAATTTTTGTCCCAATTCTTCCCATTCCCATTGAAACTTTTCAAATCCCTCTCAAATTGTTGAAATTCTCTTGAAGCTTTTAAAATTCTCTCTAGAATTTTCAAAATCCATGTCCACATGTTTACAATTTCACATAAAAAAATTGCTAAAATTCCAGTTGAAATTTTTTCAAAGTCCCTGAAAAATTTTCCAATTTTTGTCCCAATTCTTCCCATTCCCATTGAAACTTTTCAAATCCCTCTCAAAATTGTTGAAATTCTGTTGAAGCTTTTAAAATTCTCTCTAGAATTTTCAAAATCCATGTCCACATGTTTACAATTTCACGTCAAAAAATGGCTAAAATTCCAGTTGAAATTTTTTCAAAGTCCCTTAAAAATTTTCCAATTTTTGTCCCAATTCTTCCCATTCCCATTGAAACTTTTCAAATCCCTCTCAAAATTGTTGAAATTCTGTTGAAGCTTTTAAAATTCTCTCTAGAATTTTCAAAATCCATGTCCACATGTTTACAAGTTCACGTCAAAAAATGGCTAAAATTCCAGTTGAAATTTTTTCAAAGTCCCTTAAAAATTTTCCAATTTTTGTCCCAATTCTTCCCATTCCCATTGAAACTTTTCAAATCCCTCTCAAAATTGTTGAAATTCTCTTGAAGCTTTTAAAATTCTCTCTAGAATTTTCAAAATCCACTTCATCATGTTTACAATTTCACGTCAAAAAATGGCTAAAATTCCAGTTGAAATTTTTTCAAAGTCCCTTAAAAATTTTCCAATTTTTGTCCCAATTCTTCCCATTCCCATGGAAACTTTTCAAATCCCTCTCAAAATTGTTGAAATTCTCTTGAAGCTTTTAAAATTCTCTCTAGAATTTTCAAAATCCATGTCCACATGTTTACAATTTCACGTCAAAAATGGCTAAAATTCCAGTTGAAATTTTTTCAAAGTCCCTGAAAAATTTTCCAATTTTTGTCCCAATTCTTCCCATTCCCATTGAAACTTTTCAAATCCCTCTCAAAATTGTGGAAATTCTGTTGAAGCTTTTAAAATTCTCTCTAGAATTTTCAAAATCCATGGCCACATGTTTACAATTTCACGTCAAAAAATGGCTAAAATTCCAGTTGCAATTTTTTCAAAGTCCCTTAAAAATTTTCCAATTTTTGTCCCAATTCTTCCCATTCCCATTGAAACTTTTCAAATCCCTCTCAAAATTGTTGAAATTCTGTTGAAGCTTTTAAAATTCTCTCTAGAATTTTCAAAATCCATGGCCACATGTTTACAATTTCACGTCAAAAAATGGCTAAAATTCAAGTTGCAATTTTTTCAAAGTCCCTTAAAAATTTTCCAATTTTTGTCCCAATTCTTCCCATTCCCATTGAAACTTTTCAAATCCCTCTCAAAATTGTGGAAATTCTCTTGAAGCTTTTAAAATTCTCTCTAGAATTTTCAAAATCCATGTCCACATGTTTACAATTTCACGTCAAAAAATGGCTAAAATTCCAGTTGAAATTTTTTCAAAGTCCCTTAAAAATTTTCCAATTTTTGTCCCAATTCTTCCCATTCCCATTGAAACTTTTCAAATCCCTCTCAAAATTGTTGAAATTCTGTTGAAGCTTTTAAAATTCTCTCCAGAATTTTCAAAATCCATGTCCACATGTTTACAATTTCACGTCAAAAAATGGCTAAAATTCCAGTTGAAATTTTTTCAAAGTCCCTTAAAAATTTTCCAATTTTTGTCCCAATTCTTCCCATTCCCATTGAAACTTTTCAAATCCCTCTCAAAATTGTTGAAATTCTGTTGAAGCTTTTAAAATTCTCTCTAGAATTTTCAAAATCCACTTCATCATGTTTACAATTTCAAGTCAAAAACTGGCTAAAATTCCAGTTGAAATTTTTTCAAAGTCCCTTAAAAATTTTCCAATTTTTGTCCCAATTCTTCCCATTCCCATTGAAACTTTTCAAATCCCTCTCAAAATTGTGGAAATTCTCTTGAAGCTTTTAAAATTCTCTCTAGAATTTTCAAAATCCATGTCCACATGTTTACAATTTCACGTCAAAAAATGGCTAAAATTCCAGTTGAAATTTTTTCAAAGTCCCTGAAAAATTTTCCAATTTTTGTCCCAATTCTTCCCATTCCCATTGAAACTTTTCAAATCCCTCTCAAAATTGTTGAAATTCTCTTGAAGCTTTTAAAATTCTCTCTAGAATTTTCAAAATCTATGTCCACATGTTTACAATTTCACGTCAAAAAATGGCTAAAATTCCAGTTGAAATTTTTTCAAAGTCCCTTCAAAATTTTCCAATTTTTGTCCCAATTCTTCCCATTCCCATTGAAACTTTTCAAATCCCTCTCAAAATTGTTGAAATTCTCTTGAAGCTTTTAAAATTCTCTCTAGAATTTTCAAAATCCATGTCCACATGTTTACAATTTCACGTCAAAAAATGGCTAAAATTCCAGTTGAAATTTTTTCAAAGTCCCTTCAAAATTTTCCAATTTTTGTCCCAATTCTTCCCATTCCCATTGAAACTTTTCAAATCCCTCTCAAAATTGTTGAAATTCTGTTGAAGCTTTTAAAATTCTCTCTAGAATTTTCAAAATCCATGTCCACATGTTTACAATTTCACGTCAAAAAATGGCTAAAATTCCAGTTGAAATTTTTTCAAAGTCCCTGAAAAATTTTCCAATTTTTGTCCCAATTCTTCCCATTCCCATTGAAACTTTTCAAATCCCTCTCAAAATTGTGGAAATTCTGTTGAAGCTTTTAAAATTCTCTCTAGAATTTTCAAAATCCATGTCCACATGTTTACAATTTCACGTCAAAAAATGGCTAAAATTCCAGTTGAAATTTTTTCAAAGTCCCTTCAAAATTTTCCAATTTTTGTCCCAATTCTTCCCATTCCCATTGAAACTTTTCAAATCCCTCTCAAAATTGTTGAAATTCTCTTGAAGCTTTTAAAATTCTCTCTAGAATTTTCAAAATCCATGTCCACATGTTTACAATTTCACGTCAAAAAATGGCTAAAATTCCAGTTGAAATTTTTTCAAAGTCCCTTCAAAATTTTCCAATTTTTGTCCCAATTCTTCCCATTCCCATGGAAACTTTTCAAATCCCTCTCAAAATTGTTGAAATTCTCTTGAAGCTTTTAAAATTCTCTCTAGAATTTTCAAAATCCATGTCCACATGTTTACAATTTCACGTCAAAAAATGGCTAAAATTCCAGTTGAAATTTTTTCAAAGTCCCTTAAAAATTTTCCAATTTTTGTCCCAATTCTTCCCATTCCCATTGAAACTTTTCAAATCCCTCTCAAAATTGTGGAAATTCTGTTGAAGCTTTTAAAATTCTCTCTAGAATTTTCAAAATCCATGGCCACATGTTTACAATTTCACGTCAAAAAATGGCTAAAATTCCAGTTGCAATTTTTTCAAAGTCCCTTAAAAATTTTCCAATTTTTGTCCCAATTCTTCCCATTCCCATTGAAACTTTTCAAATCCCTCTCAAAATTGTTGAAATTCTGTTGAAGCTTTTAAAATTCTCTCTAGAATTTTCAAAATCCATGTCCACATGTTTACAATTTCACGTCAAAAAATGGCTAAAATTCCAGTTGAAATTTTTTCAAAGTCCCTTAAAAATTTTCCAATTTTTGTCCCAATTCTTCCCATTCCCATTGAAACTTTTCAAATCCCTCTCAAATTGTTGAAATTCTGTTGAAGCTTTTAAAATTCTCTCTAGAATTTTCAAAATCCATGTCCACATGTTTACAAGTTCACGTCAAAAAATGGCTAAAATTCCAGTTGAAATTTTTTCAAAGTCCCTTAAAAATTTTCCAATTTTTGTCCCAATTCTTCCCATTCCCATTGAAACTTTTCAAATCCCTCTCAAAATTGTTGAAATTCTCTTGAAGCTTTTAAAATTCTCTCTAGAATTTTCAAAATCCACTTCATCATGTTTACAATTTCACGTCAAAAAATGGCTAAAATTCCAGTTGAAATTTTTTCAAAGTCCCTGAAAAATTTTCCAATTTTTGTCCCAATTCTTCCCATTCCCATGGAAACTTTTCAAATCCCTCTCAAAATTGTTGAAATTCTCTTGAAGCTTTTAAAATTCTCTCTAGAATTTTCAAAATCCATGGCCACATGTTTACAATTTCACGTCAAAAAATGGCTAAAATTCCAGTTGAAATTTTTTCAAAGTCCCTTAAAAATTTTCCAATTTTTGTCCCAATTCTTCCCATTCCCATTGAAACTTTTCAAATCCCTCTCAAAATTGTTGAAATTCTGTTGAAGCTTTTAAAATTCTCTCTAGAATTTTCAAAATCCATGTCCACATGTTTACAATTTCACGTCAAAAAATGGCTAAAATTCCAGTTGCAATTTTTTCAAAGTCCCTTAAAAATTTTCCAATTTTTGTCCCAATTCTTCCCATTCCCATTGAAACTTTTCAAATCCCTCTCAAAATTGTTGAAATTCTCTTGAAGCTTTTAAAATTCTCTCTAGAATTTTCAAAATCCATGTCCACATGTTTACAATTTCACATAAAAAAATTGCTAAAATTCCAGTTGAAATTTTTTCAAAGTCCCTTAAAAATTTTCCAATTTTTGTCCCAATTCTTCCCATTCCCATTGAAACTTTTCAAATCCCTCTCAAAATTGTTGAAATTCTGTTGAAGCTTTTAAAATTCTCTCTAGAATTTTCAAAATCCATGTCCACATGTTTACAATTTCACGTCAAAAAATGGCTAAAATTCCAGTTGAAATTTTTTCAAAGTCCCTTAAAAATTTTCCAATTTTTGTCCCAATTCTTCCCATTCCCATTGAAACTTTTCAAATCCCTCTCAAAATTGTTGAAATTCTGTTGAAGCTTTTAAAATTCTCTCTAGAATTTTCAAAATCCATGTCCACATGTTTACAAGTTCACGTCAAAAAATGGCTAAAATTCCAGTTGAAATTTTTTCAAAGTCCCTTAAAAATTTTCCAATTTTTGTCCCAATTCTTCCCATTCCCATTGAAACTTTTCAAATCCCTCTCAAAATTGTTGAAATTCTCTTGAAGCTTTTAAAATTCTCTCTAGAATTTTCAAAATCCACTTCATCATGTTTACAATTTCAAGTCAAAAAATGGCTAAAATTCCAGTTGAAATTTTTTCAAAGTCCCTGAAAAATTTTCCAATTTTTGTCCCAATTCTTCCCATTCCCATTGAAACTTTTCAAATCCCTCTCAAAATTGTTGAAATTCTGTTGAAGCTTTTAAAATTCTCTCTAGAATTTTCAAAATCCACTTCATCATGTTTACAATTTCAAGTCAAAAACTGGCTAAAATTCCAGTTGAAATTTTTTCAAAGTCCCTTAAAAATTTTCCAATTTTTGTCCCAATTCTTCCCATTCCCATTGAAACTTTTCAAATCCCTCTCAAAATTGTGGAAATTCTCTTGAAGCTTTTAAAATTCTCTCTAGAATTTTCAAAATCCATGTCCACATGTTTACAATTTCACGTCAAAAAATGGCTAAAATTCCAGTTGAAATTTTTTCAAAGTCCCTGAAAAATTTTCCAATTTTTGTCCCAATTCTTCCCATTCCCATTGAAACTTTTCAAATCCCTCTCAAAATTGTTGAAATTCTCTTGAAGCTTTTAAAATTCTCTCTAGAATTTTCAAAATCTATGTCCACATGTTTACAATTTCACGTCAAAAAATGGCTAAAATTCCAGTTGAAATTTTTTCAAAGTCCCTTCAAAATTTTCCAATTTTTGTCCCAATTCTTCCCATTCCCATTGAAACTTTTCAAATCCCTCTCAAAATTGTTGAAATTCTCTTGAAGCTTTTAAAATTCTCTCTAGAATTTTCAAAATCCATGTCCACATGTTTACAATTTCACGTCAAAAAATGGCTAAAATTCCAGTTGAAATTTTTTCAAAGTCCCTTCAAAATTTTCCAATTTTTGTCCCAATTCTTCCCATTCCCATTGAAACTTTTCAAATCCCTCTCAAAATTGTTGAAATTCTGTTGAAGCTTTTAAAATTCTCTCTAGAATTTTCAAAATCCATGTCCACATGTTTACAATTTCACGTCAAAAAATGGCTAAAATTCCAGTTGAAATTTTTTCAAAGTCCCTGAAAAATTTTCCAATTTTTGTCCCAATTCTTCCCATTCCCATTGAAACTTTTCAAATCCCTCTCAAAATTGTGGAAATTCTGTTGAAGCTTTTAAAATTCTCTCTAGAATTTTCAAAATCCATGTCCACATGTTTACAATTTCACGTCAAAAAATGGCTAAAATTCCAGTTGAAATTTTTTCAAAGTCCCTTCAAAATTTTCCAATTTTTGTCCCAATTCTTCCCATTCCCATTGAAACTTTTCAAATCCCTCTCAAAATTGTTGAAATTCTCTTGAAGCTTTTAAAATTCTCTCTAGAATTTTCAAAATCCATGTCCACATGTTTACAATTTCACGTCAAAAAATGGCTAAAATTCCAGTTGAAATTTTTTCAAAGTCCCTTCAAAATTTTCCAATTTTTGTCCCAATTCTTCCCATTCCCATGGAAACTTTTCAAATCCCTCTCAAAATTGTTGAAATTCTCTTGAAGCTTTTAAAATTCTCTCTAGAATTTTCAAAATCCATGTCCACATGTTTACAATTTCACGTCAAAAAATGGCTAAAATTCCAGTTGAAATTTTTTCAAAGTCCCTTAAAAATTTTCCAATTTTTGTCCCAATTCTTCCCATTCCCATTGAAACTTTTCAAATCCCTCTCAAAATTGTTGAAATTCTGT
The DNA here is from genome assembly GCF_964273445.1 of Streptopelia decaocto. NCBI lineage: Eukaryota > Metazoa > Chordata > Aves > Columbiformes > Columbidae > Streptopelia > Streptopelia decaocto. Next base: position 25,838 of record NW_028115859.1, read on the forward strand.
TGAAGCTTTTAAAATTCTCTCTAGAATTTTCAAAATCCATGGCCACATGTTTACAATTTCACGTCAAAAAATGGCTAAAATTCCAGTTGCAATTTTTTCAAAGTCCCTTAAAAATTTTCCAATTTTTGTCCCAATTCTTCCCATTCCCATTGAAACTTTTCAAATCCCTCTCAAAATTGTTGAAATTCTCTTGAAGCTTTTAAAATTCTCTCTAGAATTTTCAAAATCCATGTCCACATGTTTACAATTTCACATAAAAAAATTGCTAAAATTCCAGTTGAAATTTTTTCAAAGTCCCTGAAAAATTTTCCAATTTTTGTCCCAATTCTTCCCATTCCCATTGAAACTTTTCAAATCCCTCTCAAAATTGTTGAAATTCTGTTGAAGCTTTTAAAATTCTCTCTAGAATTTTCAAAATCCATGTCCACATGTTTACAATTTCACGTCAAAAAATGGCTAAAATTCCAGTTGAAATTTTTTCAAAGTCCCTTAAAAATTTTCCAATTTTTGTCCCAATTCTTCCCATTCCCATTGAAACTTTTCAAATCCCTCTCAAAATTGTTGAAATTCTGTTGAAGCTTTTAAAATTCTCTCTAGAATTTTCAAAATCCATGTCCACATGTTTACAAGTTCACGTCAAAAAATGGCTAAAATTCCAGTTGAAATTTTTTCAAAGTCCCTTAAAAATTTTCCAATTTTTGTCCCAATTCTTCCCATTCCCATTGAAACTTTTCAAATCCCTCTCAAAATTGTTGAAATTCTCTTGAAGCTTTTAAAATTCTCTCTAGAATTTTCAAAATCCACTTCATCATGTTTACAATTTCAAGTCAAAAAATGGCTAAAATTCCAGTTGAAATTTTTTCAAAGTCCCTGAAAAATTTTCCAATTTTTGTCCCAATTCTTCCCATTCCCATTGAAACTTTTCAAATCCCTCTCAAAATTGTGGAAATTCTGTTGAAGCTTTTAAAATTCTCTCTAGAATTTTCAAAATCCATGTCCACATGTTTACAATTTCACGTCAAAAAATGGCTAAAATTCCAGTTGAAATTTTTTCAAAGTCCCTTAAAAATTTTCCAATTTTTGTCCCAATTCTTCCCATTCCCATTGAAACTTTTCAAATCCCTCTCAAAATTGTTGAAATTCTGTTGAAGCTTTTAAAATTCTCTCTAGAATTTTCAAAATCCACTTCATCATGTTTACAATTTCACATCAAAAAATGGCTAAAATTCCAGTTGAAATTTTTTCAAAGTCCCTTAAAAATTTTCCAATTTTTGTCCCAATTCTTCCCATTCCCATTGAAACTTTTCAAATCCCTCTCAAAATTGTTGAAATTCTGTTGAAGCTTTTAAAATTCTCTCTAGAATTTTCAAAATCCATGTCCACATGTTTACAATTTCACGTCAAAAAATGGCTAAAATTCCAGTTGAAATTTTTTCAAAGTCCCTTAAAAATTTTCCAATTTTTGTCCCAATTCTTCCCATTCCCATGGAAACTTTTCAAATCCCTCTCAAAATTGTTGAAATTCTCTTGAAGCTTTTAAAATTCTCTCTAGAATTTTCAAAATCCATGTCCACATGTTTACAATTTCACGTCAAAAAATGGCTAAAATTCCAGTTGAAATTTTTTCAAAGTCCCTGAAAAATTTTCCAATTTTTGTCCCAATTCTTCCCATTCCCATTGAAACTTTTCAAATCCCTCTCAAAATTGTTGAAATTCTGTTGAAGCTTTTAAAATTCTCTCTAGAATTTTCAAAATCCATGGCCACATGTTTACAATTTCACGTCAAAAAATGGCTAAAATTCCAGTTGCAATTTTTTCAAAGTCCCTTAAAAATTTTCCAATTTTTGTCCCAATTCTTCCCATTCCCATTGAAACTTTTCAAATCCCTCTCAAAATTGTTGAAATTCTGTTGAAGCTTTTAAAATTCTCTCTAGAATTTTCAAAATCCATGGCCACATGTTTACAATTTCACGTCAAAAAATGGCTAAAATTCAAGTTGCAATTTTTTCAAAGTCCCTTAAAAATTTTCCAATTTTTGTCCCAATTCTTCCCATTCCCATTGAAACTTTTCAAATCCCTCTCAAAATTGTGGAAATTCTCTTGAAGCTTTTAAAATTCTCTCTAGAATTTTCAAAATCCATGTCCACATGTTTACAATTTCACGTCAAAAAATGGCTAAAATTCCAGTTGAAATTTTTTCAAAGTCCCTTAAAAATTTTCCAATTTTTGTCCCAATTCTTCCCATTCCCATTGAAACTTTTCAAATCCCTCTCAAAATTGTTGAAATTCTGTTGAAGCTTTTAAAATTCTCTCCAGAATTTTCAAAATCCATGTCCACATGTTTACAATTTCACGTCAAAAAATGGCTAAAATTCCAGTTGAAATTTTTTCAAAGTCCCTTAAAAATTTTCCAATTTTTGTCCCAATTCTTCCCATTCCCATTGAAACTTTTCAAATCCCTCTCAAAATTGTTGAAATTCTGTTGAAGCTTTTAAAATTCTCTCTAGAATTTTCAAAATCCACTTCATCATGTTTACAATTTCAAGTCAAAAACTGGCTAAAATTCCAGTTGAAATTTTTTCAAAGTCCCTTAAAAATTTTCCAATTTTTGTCCCAATTCTTCCCATTCCCATTGAAACTTTTCAAATCCCTCTCAAAATTGTGGAAATTCTCTTGAAGCTTTTAAAATTCTCTCTAGAATTTTCAAAATCCATGTCCACATGTTTACAATTTCACGTCAAAAAATGGCTAAAATTCCAGTTGAAATTTTTTCAAAGTCCCTGAAAAATTTTCCAATTTTTGTCCCAATTCTTCCCATTCCCATTGAAACTTTTCAAATCCCTCTCAAAATTGTTGAAATTCTGTTGAAGCTTTTAAAATTCTCTCTAGAATTTTCAAAATCCACTTCATCATGTTTACAATTTCACGTGAAAAAATTGCTAAAATTCCAGTTGAAATTTTTTCAAAGTCCCTTAAAAATTTTCCAATTTTTGTCCCAATTCTGCCCATTCCCATTGAAACTTTTCAAATCCCTCTCAAAATTGTTGAAATTCTGTTGAAGCTTTTAAAATTCTCTCTAGAATTTTCAAAATCCATGTCCACATGTTTACAATTTCACGTCAAAAAATGGCTAAAATTCCAGTTGAAATTTTTTCAAAGTCCCTTAAAAATTTTCCAATTTTTGTCCCAATTCTTCCCATTCCCATGGAAACTTTTCAAATCCCTCTCAAAATTGTTGAAATTCTGTTGAAGCTTTTAAAATTCTCTCTAGAATTTTCAAAATCCATGTCCACATGTTTACAATTTCACGTCAAAAAATGGCTAAAATTCCAGTTGAAATTTTTTCAAAGTCCCTTAAAAATTTTCCAATTTTTGTCCCAATTCTTCCCATTCCCATTGAAACTTTTCAAATCCCTCTCAAAATTGTGGAAATTCTCTTGAAGCTTTTAAAATTCTCTCTAGAATTTTCAAAATCCATGGCCACATGTTTACAATTTCACGTCAAAAAATGGCTAAAATTCCAGTTGCAATTTTTTCAAAGTCCCTTAAAAATTTTCCAATTTTTGTCCCAATTCTTCCCATTCCCATTGAAACTTTTCAAATCCCTCTCAAAATTGTTGAAATTCTCTTGAAGCTTTTAAAATTCTCTCTAGAATTTTCAAAATCCATGTCCACATGTTTACAATTTCACATAAAAAAATTGCTAAAATTCCAGTTGAAATTTTTTCAAAGTCCCTGAAAAATTTTCCAATTTTTGTCCCAATTCTTCCCATTCCCATTGAAACTTTTCAAATCCCTCTCAAAATTGTTGAAATTCTGTTGAAGCTTTTAAAATTCTCTCTAGAATTTTCAAAATCCATGTCCACATGTTTACAATTTCACGTCAAAAAATGGCTAAAATTCCAGTTGAAATTTTTTCAAAGTCCCTTAAAAATTTTCCAATTTTTGTCCCAATTCTTCCCATTCCCATTGAAACTTTTCAAATCCCTCTCAAAATTGTTGAAATTCTGTTGAAGCTTTTAAAATTCTCTCTAGAATTTTCAAAATCCATGTCCACATGTTTACAAGTTCACGTCAAAAAATGGCTAAAATTCCAGTTGAAATTTTTTCAAAGTCCCTTAAAAATTTTCCAATTTTTGTCCCAATTCTTCCCATTCCCATTGAAACTTTTCAAATCCCTCTCAAAATTGTTGAAATTCTCTTGAAGCTTTTAAAATTCTCTCTAGAATTTTCAAAATCCACTTCATCATGTTTACAATTTCAAGTCAAAAAATGGCTAAAATTCCAGTTGAAATTTTTTCAAAGTCCCTGAAAAATTTTCCAATTTTTGTCCCAATTCTTCCCATTCCCATTGAAACTTTTCAAATCCCTCTCAAAATTGTGGAAATTCTGTTGAAGCTTTTAAAATTCTCTCTAGAATTTTCAAAATCCATGTCCACATGTTTACAATTTCACGTCAAAAAATGGCTAAAATTCCAGTTGAAATTTTTTCAAAGTCCCTTAAAAATTTTCCAATTTTTGTCCCAATTCTTCCCATTCCCATGGAAACTTTTCAAATCCCTCTCAAAATTGTTGAAATTCTGTTGAAGCTTTTAAAATTCTCTCTAGAATTTTCAAAATCCACTTCATCATGTTTACAATTTCACATCAAAAAATGGCTAAAATTCCAGTTGAAATTTTTTCAAAGTCCCTTAAAAATTTTCCAATTTTTGTCCCAATTCTTCCCATTCCCATTGAAACTTTTCAAATCCCTCTCAAAATTGTTGAAATTCTGTTGAAGCTTTTAAAATTCTCTCTAGAATTTTCAAAATCCATGTCCACATGTTTACAATTTCACGTCAAAAAATGGCTAAAATTCCAGTTGAAATTTTTTCAAAGTCCCTTAAAAATTTTCCAATTTTTGTCCCAATTCTTCCCATTCCCATGGAAACTTTTCAAATCCCTCTCAAAATTGTTGAAATTCTCTTGAAGCTTTTAAAATTCTCTCTAGAATTTTCAAAATCCATGTCCACATGTTTACAATTTCACGTCAAAAAATGGCTAAAATTCCAGTTGAAATTTTTTCAAAGTCCCTGAAAAATTTTCCAATTTTTGTCCCAATTCTTCCCATTCCCATTGAAACTTTTCAAATCCCTCTCAAAATTGTTGAAATTCTGTTGAAGCTTTTAAAATTCTCTCTAGAATTTTCAAAATCCATGGCCACATGTTTACAATTTCACGTCAAAAAATGGCTAAAATTCCAGTTGCAATTTTTTCAAAGTCCCTTAAAAATTTTCCAATTTTTGTCCCAATTCTTCCCATTCCCATTGAAACTTTTCAAATCCCTCTCAAAATTGTTGAAATTCTGTTGAAGCTTTTAAAATTCTCTCTAGAATTTTCAAAATCCATGGCCACATGTTTACAATTTCACGTCAAAAAATGGCTAAAATTCAAGTTGCAATTTTTTCAAAGTCCCTTAAAAATTTTCCAATTTTTGTCCCAATTCTTCCCATTCCCATTGAAACTTTTCAAATCCCTCTCAAAATTGTTGAAATTCTGTTGAAGCTTTTAAAATTCTCTCTAGAATTTTCAAAATCCATGTCCACATGTTTACAATTTCACGTCAAAAAATGGCTAAAATTCCAGTTGAAATTTTTCAAAGTCCCTTAAAAATTTTCCAATTTTTGTCCCAATTCTTCCCATTCCCATTGAAACTTTTCAAATCCCTCTCAAAATTGTTGAAATTCTGTTGAAGCTTTTAAAATTCTCTCCAGAATTTTCAAAATCCATGTCCACATGTTTACAATTTCACGTCAAAAAATGGCTAAAATTCCAGTTGAAATTTTTTCAAAGTCCCTTAAAAATTTTCCAATTTTTGTCCCAATTCTTCCCATTCCCATTGAAACTTTTCAAATCCCTCTCAAAATTGTTGAAATTCTGTTGAAGCTTTTAAAATTCTCTCTAGAATTTTCAAAATCCACTTCATCATGTTTACAATTTCAAGTCAAAAACTGGCTAAAATTCCAGTTGAAATTTTTTCAAAGTCCCTTAAAAATTTTCCAATTTTTGTCCCAATTCTTCCCATTCCCATTGAAACTTTTCAAATCCCTCTCAAAATTGTGGAAATTCTCTTGAAGCTTTTAAAATTCTCTCTAGAATTTTCAAAATCCATGTCCACATGTTTACAATTTCACGTCAAAAAATGGCTAAAATTCCAGTTGAAATTTTTTCAAAGTCCCTGAAAAATTTTCCAATTTTTGTCCCAATTCTTCCCATTCCCATTGAAACTTTTCAAATCCCTCTCAAAATTGTTGAAATTCTGTTGAAGCTTTTAAAATTCTCTCTAGAATTTTCAAAATCCACTTCATCATGTTTACAATTTCACGTGAAAAAATTGCTAAAATTCCAGTTGAAATTTTTTCAAAGTCCCTTAAAAATTTTCCAATTTTTGTCCCAATTCTGCCCATTCCCATTGAAACTTTTCAAATCCCTCTCAAAATTGTTGAAATTCTGTTGAAGCTTTTAAAATTCTCTCTAGAATTTTCAAAATCCATGTCCACATGTTTACAATTTCACGTCAAAAAATGGCTAAAATTCCAGTTGAAATTTTTTCAAAGTCCCTTAAAAATTTTCCAATTTTTGTCCCAATTCTTCCCATTCCCATGGAAACTTTTCAAATCCCTCTCAAAATTGTTGAAATTCTGTTGAAGCTTTTAAAATTCTCTCTAGAATTTTCAAAATCCATGTCCACATGTTTACAATTTCACGTCAAAAAATGGCTAAAATTCCAGTTGAAATTTTTTCAAAGTCCCTTAAAAATTTTCCAATTTTTGTCCCAATTCTTCCCATTCCCATTGAAACTTTTCAAATCCCTCTCAAAATTGTGGAAATTCTCTTGAAGCTTTTAAAATTCTCTCTAGAATTTTCAAAATCCATGGCCACATGTTTACAATTTCACGTCAAAAAATGGCTAAAATTCCAGTTGCAATTTTTTCAAAGTCCCTTAAAATTTTCCAATTTTTGTCCCAATTCTTCCCATTCCCATTGAAACTTTTCAAATCCCTCTCAAAATTGTGGAAATTCTGTTGAAGCTTTTAAAATTCTCTCTAGAATTTTCAAAATCCATGGCCACATGTTTACAATTTCACGTCAAAAAATGGCTAAAATTCAAGTTGCAATTTTTTCAAAGTCCCTTAAAAATTTTCCAATTTTTGTCCCAATTCTTCCCATTCCCATTGAAACTTTTCAAATCCCTCTCAAAATTGTGGAAATTCTCTTGAAGCTTTTAAAATTCTCTCTAGAATTTTCAAAATCCATGTCCACATGTTTACAATTTCATGTCAAAAAATGGCTAAAATTCCAGTTGAAATTTTTTCAAAGTCCCTTAAAAATTTTCCAATTTTTGTCCCAATTCTTCCCATTCCCATTGAAACTTTTCAAATCCCTCTCAAAATTGTTGAAATTCTCTTGAAGCTTTTAAAATTCTCTCTAGAATTTTCAAAATCCATGTCCACATGTTTACAATTTCACGTCAAAAAATGGCTAAAATTCCAGTTGAAATTTTTTCAAAGTCCCTTAAAAATTTTCCAATTTTTGTCCCAATTCTTCCCATTCCCATGGAAACTTTTCAAATCCCTCTCAAAATTGTTGAAATTCTCTTGAAGCTTTTAAAATTCTCTCTAGAATTTTCAAAATCCATGTCCACATGTTTACAATTTCACGTCAAAAAATGGCTAAAATTCCAGTTGAAATTTTTTCAAAGTCCCTTAAAAATTTTCCAATTTTTGTCCCAATTCTTCCCATTCCCATTGAAACTTTTCAAATCCCTCTCAAAATTGTTGAAATTCTGTTGAAGCTTTTAAAATTCTCTCTAGAATTTTCAAAATCCATGGCCACATGTTTACAATTTCACGTCAAAAAATGGCTAAAATTCCAGTTGCAATTTTTTCAAAGTCCCTTAAAAATTTTCCAATTTTTGTCCCAATTCTTCCCATTCCCATTGAAACTTTTCAAATCCCTCTCAAAATTGTGGAAATTCTGTTGAAGCTTTTAAAATTCTCTCTAGAATTTTCAAAATCCATGGCCACATGTTTACAATTTCACGTCAAAAAATGGCTAAAATTCAAGTTGCAATTTTTTCAAAGTCCCTTAAAAATTTTCCAATTTTGTCCCAATTCTTCCCATTCCCATTGAAACTTTTCAAATCCCTCTCAAAATTGTGGAAATTCTCTTGAAGCTTTTAAAATTCTCTCTAGAATTTTCAAAATCCATGTCCACATGTTTACAATTTCACGTCAAAAAATGGCTAAAATTCCAGTTGAAATTTTTTCAAAGTCCCTTAAAAATTTTCCAATTTTTGTCCCAATTCTTCCCATTCCCATTGAAACTTTTCAAATCCCTCTCAAAATTGTTGAAATTCTCTTGAAGCTTTTAAAATTCTCTCTAGAATTTTCAAAATCCATGTCCACATGTTTACAATTTCACGTCAAAAAATGGCTAAAATTCCAGTTGAAATTTTTTCAAAGTCCCTTAAAAAATTTCCAATTTTTGTCCCAATTCTTCCCATTCCCATTGAAACTTTTCAAATCCCTCTCAAAATTGTTGAAATTCTCTTGAAGCTTTTAAAATTCTCTCTAGAATTTTCAAAATCCACTTCATCATGTTTACAATTTCACGTCAAAAAATTGCTAAAATTCCAGTTGAAATTTTTTCAAAGTCCCTGAAAAATTTTCCAATTTTTGTCCCAATTCTTCCCATTCCCATTGAAACTTTTCAAATCCCTCTCAAAATTGTTGAAATTCTGTTGAAGCTTTTAAAATTCTCTCTAGAATTTTCAAAATCCATGTCCACATGTTTACAATTTCACGTCAAAAAACGGCTAAAATTCCAGTTGAAATTTTTTCAAAGTCCCTGAAAAATTTTCCAATTTTTGTCCCAATTCTTCCCATTCCCATTGAAACTTTTCAAATCCCTCTCAAAATTGTTGAAATTCTCTTGAGGCTTTTAAAATTCTCTCTAGAATTTTCAAAATCCATGTCCACATGTTTATAATTTCACATAAAAAAATTGCTAAAATTCCAGTTGAAATTTTTTCAAAGTCCCTTAAAAATTTTCCAATTTTTGTCCCAATTCTTCCAATTCCCATTGAAACTTTTCAAATCCCTCTCAAAATTGTTGAAATTCTCTTGAAGCTTTTAAAATTCTCTCTAGAATTTTCAAAATCCATGGCCACATGTTTACAATTTCACGTCAAAAAATGGCTAAAATTCCAGTTGAAATTTTTTCAAAGTCCCTGAAAAATTTTCCAATTTTTGTCCCAATTCTTCCCATTCCCATTGAAACTTTTCAAATCCCTCTCAAAATTGTTGAAATTCTGTTGAAGCTTTTAAAATTCTCTCTAGAATTTTCAAAATCCATGTCCACATGTTTACAATTTCACATCAAAAAATGGCTAAAATTCCAGTTGAAATTTTTTCAAAGTCCCTTAAAAATTTTCCAATTTTTGTCCCAATTCTTCCCATTCCCATGGAAACTTTTCAAATCCCTCTCAAAATTGTTGAAATTCTCTTGAAGCTTTTAAAATTCTCTCTAGAATTTTCAAAATCCATGTCCACATGTTTACAATTTCACGTCAAAAAATGGCTAAAATTCCAGTTGAAATTTTTTCAAAGTCCCTTAAAAATTTTCCAATTTTTGTCCCAATTCTTCCCATTCCCATTGAAACTTTTCAAATCCCTCTCAAAATTGTTGAAATTCTGTTGAAGCTTTTAAAATTCTCTCTAGAATTTTCAAAATCCATGGCCACATGTTTACAATTTCACGTCAAAAAATGGCTAAAATTCCAGTTGCAATTTTTTCAAAGTCCCTGAAAAATTTTCCAATTTTTGTCCCAATTCTTCCCATTCCCATTGAAACTTTTCAAATCCCTCTCAAAATTGTGGAAATTCTGTTGAAGCTTTTAAAATTCTCTCTAGAATTTTCAAAATCCATGGCCACATGTTTACAATTTCACGTCAAAAAATGGCTAAAATTCAAGTTGCAATTTTTTCAAAGTCCCTTAAAAATTTTCCAATTTTTGTCCCAATTCTTCCCATTCCCATTGAAACTTTTCAAATCCCTCTCAAAATTGTGGAAATTCTCTTGAAGCTTTTAAAATTCTCTCTAGAATTTTCAAAATCCATGTCCACATGTTTACAATTTCACGTCAAAAAATGGCTAAAATTCCAGTTGAAATTTTTTCAAAGTCCCTTCAAAATTTTCCAATTTTTGTCCCAATTCTTCCCATTCCCATTGAAACTTTTCAAATCCCTCTCAAAATTGTTGAAATTCTCTTGAAGCTTTTAAAATTCTCTCTAGAATTTTCAAAATCCATGGCCACATGTTTACAATTTCACGTCAAAAAATGGCTAAAATTCCAGTTGAAATTTTTTCAAAGTCCCTTAAAAAATTTCCAATTTTTGTCCCAATTCTTCCCATTCCCATGGAAACTTTTCAAATCCCTCTCAAAATTGTTGAAATTCTCTTGAAGCTTTTAAAATTCTCTCTAGAATTTTCAAAATCCACTTCATCATGTTTACAATTTCACGTCAAAAAATTGCTAAAATTCCAGTTGAAATTTTTTCAAAGTCCCTGAAAAATTTTCCAATTTTTGTCCCAATTCTTCCCATTCCCATTGAAACTTTTCAAATCCCTCTCAAAATTGTTGAAATTCTCTTGAGGCTTTTAAAATTCTCTCTAGAATTTTCAAAATCCATGTCCACATGTTTATAATTTCACATAAAAAAATTGCTAAAATTCCAGTTGAAGTTTTTTCAAAGTCCCTTAAAAATTTTCCAATTTTTGTCCCAATTCTTCCAATTCCCATTGAAACTTTTCAAATCCCTCTCAAAATTGTTGAAATTCTCTTGAAGCTTTTAAAATTCTCTCTAGAATTTTCAAAATCCATGGCCACATGTTTACAATTTCACGTCAAAAAATGGCTAAAATTCCAGTTGAAATTTTTTCAAAGTCCCTGAAAAATTTTCCAATTTTTGTCCCAATTCTTCCCATTCCCATTGAAACTTTTCAAATCCCTCTCAAAATTGTTGAAATTCTGTTGAAGCTTTTAAAATTCTCTCTAGAATTTTCAAAATCCATGTCCACATGTTTACAATTTCACATCAAAAAATGGCTAAAATTCAGTTGAAATTTTTTCAAAGTCCCTTAAAAATTTTCCAATTTTTGTCCCAATTCTTCCCATTCCCATGGAAACTTTTCAAATCCCTCTCAAAATTGTTGAAATTCTGTTGAAGCTTTTAAAATTCTCTCTAGAATTTTCAAAATCCATGTCCACATGTTTACAATTTCACGTCAAAAAATGGCTAAAATTCCAGTTGAAATTTTTTCAAAGTCCCTTAAAAATTTTCCAATTTTTGTCCCAATTCTTCCCATTCCCATTGAAACTTTTCAAATCCCTCTCTAAATTGTTGAAATTCTCTTGAAGCTTTTAAAATTCTCTCTAGAATTTTCAAAATCCATGGCCACATGTTTACAATTTCACGTCAAAAAATGGCTAAAATTCAGCTGAAATTTTTTCAAAGTCCCTTACAAATTTTCCACTTTTTGTCCCAATTCTTCCCATTCCCATTGAAACTTTTCAAATCCCTCTCAAAATTGTTGAAATTCTCTTGAAGCTTTTAAAATTCTCTCTAGAATTTTCAAAATCCATGTCCACATGTTTACAATTTCACGTCAAAAAATGGCTAAAATTCCAGTTGAAATTTTTTCAAAGTCCCTTAAAAATTTTCCAATTTTTGTCCCAATTCTTCCCATTCCCATTGAAACTTTTCAAATCCCTCTCAAAATTGTTGAAATTCTCTTGAAGCTTTTAAAATTCTCTCTAGAATTTTCAAAATCCACTTCATCATGTTTACAATTTCAAGTCAAAAAATGGCTAAAATTCCAGTTGAAATTTTTTCAAAGTCCCTTAAAAATTTTCCAATTTTTGTCCCAATTCTTCCCATTCCCATTGAAACTTTTCAAATCCCTCTCAAAATTGTTGAAATTCTGTTGAAGCTTTTAAAATTCTCTCTAGAATTTTCAAAATCCATGTCCACATGTTTACAATTTCACGTCAAAAAATGGCTAAAATTCCAGTTGAAATTTTTTCAAAGTCCCTTAAAAATTTTCCAATTTTTGTCCCAATTCTTCCCATTCCCATTGAAACTTTTCAAATCCCTCTCAAAATTGTTGAAATTCTCTTGAAGCTTTTAAAATTCTCTCTAGAATTTTCAAAATCCATGGCCACATGTTTACAATTTCACGTCAAAAAATGGCTAAAATTCCAGTTGAAATTTTTTCAAAGTCCCTTAAAAAATTTCCAATTTTTGTCCCAATTCTTCCCATTCCCATTGAAACTTTTCAAATCCCTCTCAAAATTGTTGAAATTCTCTTGAAGCTTTTAAAATTCTCTCTAGAATTTTCAAAATCCACTTCATCATGTTTACAATTTCACGTCAAAAAATTGCTAAAATTCCAGTTGAAATTTTTTCAAAGTCCCTGAAAAATTTTCCAATTTTTGTCCCAATTCTTCCCATTCCCATTGAAACTTTTCAAATCCCTCTCAAAATTGTTGAAATTCTCTTGAGGCTTTTAAAATTCTCTCTAGAATTTTCAAAATCCATGTCCACATGTTTATAATTTCACATAAAAAAATTGCTAAAATTCCAGTTGAAGTTTTTTCAAAGTCCCTTAAAAATTTTCCAATTTTTGTCCCAATTCTTCCAATTCCCATTGAAACTTTTCAAATCCCTCTCAAAATTGTTGAAATTCTCTTGAAGCTTTTAAAATTCTCTCTAGAATTTTCAAAATCCATGGCCACATGTTTACAATTTCACGTCAAAAAATGGCTAAAATTCCAGTTGAAATTTTTTCAAAGTCCCTGAAAAATTTTCCAATTTTTGTCCCAATTCTTCCCATTCCCATTGAAACTTTTCAAATCCCTCTCAAAATTGTTGAAATTCTGTTGAAGCTTTTAAAATTCTCTCTAGAATTTTCAAAATCCATGTCCACATGTTTACAATTTCACATCAAAAAATGGCTAAAATTCAGTTGAAATTTTTTCAAAGTCCCTTAAAAATTTTCCAATTTTTGTCCCAATTCTTCCCATTCCCATGGAAACTTTTCAAATCCCTCTCAAAATTGTTGAAATTCTGTTGAAGCTTTTAAAATTCTCTCTAGAATTTTCAAAATCCATGTCCACATGTTTACAATTTCACGTCAAAAAATGGCTAAAATTCCAGTTGAAATTTTTTCAAAGTCCCTGAAAAATTTTCCAATTTTTGTCCCAATTCTTCCCATTCCCATTGAAACTTTTCAAATCCCTCTCAAAATTGTTGAAATTCTCTTGAAGCTTTTAAAATTCTCTCTAGAATTTTCAAAATCCATGGCCACATGTTTACAATTTCACGTCAAAAAATGGCTAAAATTCAGTTGAAATTTTTTCAAAGTCCCTTACAAATTTTCCACTTTTTGTCCCAATTCTTCCCATTCCCATTGAAACTTTTCAAATCCCTCTCAAAATTGTTGAAATTCTCTTGAAGCTTTTAAAATTCTCTCTAGAATTTTCAAAATCCATGTCCACATGTTTACAATTTCACGTCAAAAAATGGCTAAAATTCCAGTTGAAATTTTTTCAAAGTCCCTGAAAAATTTTCCAATTTTTGTCCCAATTCTTCCCATTCCCATTGAAACTTTTCAAATCCCTCTCAAAATTGTGGAAATTCTGTTGAAGCTTTTAAAATTCTCTCTAGAATCTTCAAAATCCATGGCCACATGTTTACAATTTCACGTCAAAAAATGGCTAAAATTCCAGTTGAAATTTTTTCAAAGTCCCTTCAAAATTTTCCAATTTTTGTCCCAATTCTTCCCATTCCCATTGAAACTTTTCAAATCCCTCTCAAAATTGTTGAAATTCTCTTGAAGCTTTTAAAATTCTCTCTAGAATTTTCAAAATCCATGGCCACATGTTTACAATTTCACGTCAAAAAATGGCTAAAATTCCAGTTGAAATTTTTTCAAAGTCCCTGAAAAATTTTCCAATTTTTGTCCCAATTCTTCCCATTCCCATTGAAACTTTTCAAATCCCTCTCAAAATTGTTGAAATTCTGTTGAAGCTTTTAAAATTCTCTCTAGAATTTTCAAAATCCATGTCCACATGTTTACAATTTCACATCAAAAAATGGCTAAAATTCCAGTTGAAATTTTTTCAAAGTCCCTTAAAAATTTTCCAATTTTTGTCCCAATTCTTCCCATTCCCATTGAAACTTTTCAAATCCCTCTCAAAATTGTTGAAATTCTGTTGAAGCTTTTAAAATTCTCTCTAGAATTTTCAAAATCCATGTCCACATGTTTACAATTTCACGTCAAAAAATGGCTAAAATTCCAGTTGAAATTTTTTCAAAGTCCCTTAAAAATTTTCCAATTTTTGTCCCAATTCTTCCCATTCCCATTGAAACTTTTCAAATCCCTCTCTAAATTGTTGAAATTCTCTTGAAGCTTTTAAAATTCTCTCTAGAATTTTCAAAATCCATGGCCACATGTTTACAATTTCACGTCAAAAAATGGCTAAAATTCAGTTGAAATTTTTTCAAAGTCCCTTACAAATTTTCCACTTTTTGTCCCAATTCTTCCCATTCCCATTGAAACTTTTCAAATCCCTCTCAAAATTGTTGAAATTCTCTTGAAGCTTTTAAAATTCTCTCTAGAATTTTCAAAATCCATGTCCACATGTTTACAATTTCACGTCAAAAAATGGCTAAAATTCCAGTTGAAATTTTTTCAAAGTCCCTGAAAAATTTTCCAATTTTTGTCCCAATTCTTCCCATTCCCATTGAAACTTTTCAAATCCCTCTCAAAATTGTGGAAATTCTGTTGAAGCTTTTAAAATTCTCTCTAGAATCTTCAAAATCCATGGCCACATGTTTACAATTTCACGTCAAAAAATGGCTAAAATTCCAGTTGAAATTTTTTCAAAGTCCCTGAAAAATTTTCCAATTTTTGTCCCAATTCTTCCCATTCCCATTGAAACTTTTCAAATCCCTCTCAAAATTGTTGAAATTCTCTTGAAGCTTTTAAAATTCTCTCTAGAATTTTCAAAATCCATGTCCACATGTTTATAATTTCACATAAAAAAATTGCTAAAATTCCAGTTGAAATTTTTTCAAAGTCCCTGAAAAATTTTCCAATTTTTGTCCCAATTCTTCCCATTCCCATTGAAACTTTTCAAATCCCTCTCAAAATTGTTGAAATTCTCTTGAAGCTTTTAAAATTCTCTCTAGAATTTTCAAAATCCATGGCCACATGTTTACAATTTCACGTCAAAAAATGGCTAAAATTCCAGTTGAAATTTTTTCAAAGTCCCTTAAAAATTTTCCAATTTTTGTCCCAATTCTTCCCATTCCCATTGAAACTTTTCAAATCCCTCTCAAAATTGTTGAAATTCTCTTGAGGCTTTTAAAATTCTCTCTAGAATTTTCAAAATCCATGTCCACATGTTTATAATTTCACATAAAAAAATTGCTAAAATTCCAGTTGAAATTTTTTCAAAGTCCCTGAAAAATTTTCCAATTTTTGTCCCAATTCTTCCCATTCCCATTGAAACTTTTCAAATCCCTCTCAAAATTGTTGAAATTCTCTTGAAGCTTTTAAAATTCTCTCTAGAATTTTCAAAATCCATGGCCACATGTTTACAATTTCACGTCAAAAAATGGCTAAAATTCCAGTTGAAATTTTTTCAAAGTCCCTGAAAAATTTTCCAATTTTTGTCCCAATTCTTCCCATTCCCATTGAAACTTTTCAAATCCCTCTCAAAATTGTTGAAATTCTGTTGAAGCTTTTAAAATTCTCTCTAGAATTTTCAAAATCCATGTCCACATGTTTACAATTTCACGTCAAAAAATGGCTAAAATTCAGTTGAAATTTTTTCAAAGTCCCTGAAAAATTTTCCAATTTTTGTCCCAATTCTTCCCATTCCCATTGAAACTTTTCAAATCCCTCTCAAAATTGTTGAAATTCTCTTGAAGCTTTTAAAATTCTCTCTAGAATTTTCAAAATCCATGTCCACATGTTTACAATTTCACGTCAAAAAATGGCTAAAATTCCAGTTGAAATTTTTTCAAAGTCCCTTAAAAATTTTCCAATTTTTGTCCCAATTCTTCCCATTCCCATTGAAACTTTTCAAATCCCTCTCAAAATTGTGGAAATTCTCTTGAAGCTTTTAAAATTCTCTCTAGAATTTTCAAAATCCATGTCCACATGTTTACAATTTCACGTCAAAAAATGGCTAAAATTCCAGTTGAAATTTTTTCAAAGTCCCTTAAAAATTTTCCAATTTTTGTCCCAATTCTTCCCATTCCCATTGAAACTTTTCAAATCCCTCTCAAAATTGTTGAAATTCTCTTGAAGCTTTTAAAATTCTCTCTAGAATTTTCAAAATCCATGGCCACATGTTTACAATTTCACGTCAAAAAATGGCTAAAATTCCAGTTGAAATTTTTTCAAAGTCCCTTAAAAAATTTCCAATTTTTGTCCCAATTCTTCCCATTCCCATTGAAACTTTTCAAATCCCTCTCAAAATTGTTGAAATTCTCTTGAAGCTTTTAAAATTCTCTCTAGAATTTTCAAAATCCACTTCATCATGTTTACAATTTCACGTCAAAAAATTGCTAAAATTCCAGTTGAAATTTTTTCAAAGTCCCTGAAAAATTTTCCAATTTTTGTCCCAATTCTTCCCATTCCCATTGAAACTTTTCAAATCCCTCTCAAAATTGTTGAAATTCTCTTGAGGCTTTTAAAATTCTCTCTAGAATTTTCAAAATCCATGTCCACATGTTTATAATTTCACATAAAAAAATTGCTAAAATTCCAGTTGAAGTTTTTTCAAAGTCCCTTAAAAATTTTCCAATTTTTGTCCCAATTCTTCCAATTCCCATTGAAACTTTTCAAATCCCTCTCAAAATTGTTGAAATTCTCTTGAAGCTTTTAAAATTCTCTCTAGAATTTTCAAAATCCATGGCCACATGTTTACAATTTCACGTCAAAAAATGGCTAAAATTCCAGTTGAAATTTTTTCAAAGTCCCTGAAAAATTTTCCAATTTTTGTCCCAATTCTTCCCATTCCCATTGAAACTTTTCAAATCCCTCTCAAAATTGTTGAAATTCTGTTGAAGCTTTTAAAATTCTCTCTAGAATTTTCAAAATCCATGTCCACATGTTTACAATTTCACATCAAAAAATGGCTAAAATTCAGTTGAAATTTTTTCAAAGTCCCTTAAAAATTTTCCAATTTTTGTCCCAATTCTTCCCATTCCCATGGAAACTTTTCAAATCCCTCTCAAAATTGTTGAAATTCTGTTGAAGCTTTTAAAATTCTCTCTAGAATTTTCAAAATCCATGTCCACATGTTTACAATTTCACGTCAAAAAATGGCTAAAATTCCAGTTGAAATTTTTTCAAAGTCCCTGAAAAATTTTCCAATTTTTGTCCCAATTCTTCCCATTCCCATTGAAACTTTTCAAATCCCTCTCAAAATTGTTGAAATTCTCTTGAAGCTTTTAAAATTCTCTCTAGAATTTTCAAAATCCATGGCCACATGTTTACAATTTCACGTCAAAAAATGGCTAAAATTCAGTTGAAATTTTTTCAAAGTCCCTTACAAATTTTCCACTTTTTGTCCCAATTCTTCCCATTCCCATTGAAACTTTTCAAATCCCTCTCAAAATTGTTGAAATTCTCTTGAAGCTTTTAAAATTCTCTCTAGAATTTTCAAAATCCATGTCCACATGTTTACAATTTCACGTCAAAAAATGGCTAAAATTCCAGTTGAAATTTTTTCAAAGTCCCTGAAAAATTTTCCAATTTTTTGTCCCAATTCTTCCCATTCCCATTGAAACTTTTCAAATCCCTCTCAAAATTGTGGAAATTCTGTTGAAGCTTTTAAAATTCTCTCTAGAATCTTCAAAATCCATG
>NW_028115858.1:0-72605 GCF_964273445.1 Streptopelia decaocto
GACAAAAATTGGAAATTTTTAAGGGACTTTGAAAAAATTTCAACTGGAATTTTAGCCATTTTTGACGTGAAATTGTAAACATGTGGACATGGATTTTGAAAATTCTAGAGAGAATTTAAAAGCTTCAGAGAATTTCAACAATTTTGAGAGGGATTTGAAAAGTTTCAATGGGAATGGGAAGAATTGGGACAAAAATTGGAAAAATTTTCAGGGACTTTGAAAAATTTCAACTGGAATTTTAGCCATTTTTTGACGTGAAATTGTAACATGTGGACATGGATTTTGAAAATTCTAGAGAGAATTTTAAAAGCTTCAACAGAATTTCCACAATTTGAGAGGGATTTGAAAAGTTTCAATGGGAATGGGAAGAATTGGGACCAAAATTGGAAAATTTTTAAGGGACTTTGAAAAATTTCAAAATGGAATTTAGCCATTTTTGACGTGAAATTGTAAACATGTGGACATGGATTTTGAAAATTGTAGAGAGAATTTTAAAAGCTTCAACAGAATTTCAACAATTTTGAGAGGGATTTGAAAGTTTCAATGGGAATGGGAAGAATTGGGACAAAATTGGAAAAATTTTTAAGGGACTTTGAAAAAATTTCAACTGGAATTTTAGCCATTTTTTTATGTGAAATTGTAAACATGTGGACATGGATTTTGAAAATTCTAGAGAGAATTTTAAAAGCTTCAACAGAATTTCAACAATTTTGAGAGGGATTTGAAAAGTTTCAATGGGAATGGGAAGAATTGGGACAAAAATTGGAAAATTTTGAAGGGACTTTGAAAAAAATTTCAACTGGAATTTTAGCCATTTTTTGATGTGAAATTGTAAACATGTGGACATGGATTTTGAAAATTCTAGAGAGAATTTTAAAAGCTTCAACAGAATTTCCACAATTTTGAGAGGGATTTGAAAAGTTTCAATGGGAATGGGAAGAATTGGGACAAAAATTGGAAAATTTTTAAGGGACTTTGAAAAAATTTCAACTGGAATTTTAGCCATTTTTTTATGTGAAATTATAAACATGTGGACATGGATTTTGAAAATTCTAGAGAGAATTTTAAAAGCTTCAACAGAATTTCAACAATTTTGAGAGGGATTTGAAAAGTTTCAATGGGAATGGGAAGAATTGGGACAAAAATTGGAAAATTTTTAAGGGACTTTGAAAAAATTTCAACTGGAATTTTAGCAATTTTTGACGTGAAATTGTAAACATGATGAAGTGGATTTTGAAAATTCTAGAGAGAATTTTAAAAAGCTTCAACAGAATTTCCACAATTTTGAGAGGGATTTGAAAAGTTTCAATGGGAATGGGAAGAATTGGGACAAAAATGGGAAATTTTTAAGGGACTTTGAAAAAATTTCAACTGGAATTTTAGCCATTTTTTGACGTGAAATTGTAAACATGTGGACATGGATTTTGAAAATTCTAGAGAGAATTTTAAAAGCTTCAACAGAATTTCCACAATTTTGAGAGGGATTTGAAAAGTTTCAATGGGAATGGGAAGAATTGGGACAAAAATTGGAAAATTTTTAAGGGACTTTGAAAAAATTTCAACTGGAATTTTAGCCATTTTTTTATGTGAAATTGTAAACATGTGGACATGGATTTTGAAAATTCTAGAGAGAATTTTAAAAGCTTCAAGAGAATTTCAACAATTTTGAGAGGGATTTGAAAAGTTTCAATGGGAATGGGAAGAATTGGGACAAAATGGGAAAATTTTTAAGGGACTTTGAATAAATTTCAACTGGAATTTTAGCCATTTTTTTATGTGAAATTGTAAACATGTGGACATGGATTTTGAAAATTCTAGAGAGAATTTTAAAAGCTTCAACAGAATTTCAACAATTTTGAGAGGGATTTGAAAAGTTTCAATGGGAATGGGAAGAATTGGGACAAAAATTGGAAAATTTTTAAGGGACTTTGAAAAAATTTCAAATGGAATTTTAGCCATTTTTTGACGTGAAATTGTAAACATGTGGCCATGGATTTTGAAAATTCTAGAGAGAATTTTAAAAGCTTCAACAGAATTTCAACAATTTTGAGAGGGATTTGAAAAGATTCAATGGGAATGGGAAGAATTGGGACAAAAATTGGAAAATTTTAAGGGACTTTGAAAAAATTTCAACTGGAATTTTAGCCATTTTTTGACGTGAAATTGTAAACATGTGGACATGGATTTTGAAAATTCTAGAGAGAATTTTAAAAGCTTCAACAGAATTTCCACAATTTTGAGAGGGATTTGAAAAGTTTCAATGGGAATGGGAAGAATTGGGACAAAAATTGGAAAATTTTTAAGGGACTTTGAAAAAATTTCAACTGGAATTTTAGCCATTTTTTGACGTGAAATTGTAAACATGTGGCCATGGATTTTGAAAATTCTAGAGAGAATTTTAAAAGCTTCAAGAGAATTTCAACAATTTTGAGAGGGATTTGAAAAGTTTCAATGGGAATGGGAAGAATTGGGACAAAAATTGGAAAATTTTAAAGGGACTTTGAAAAAATTTCAACTGGAATTTTAGCAATTTTTTGACGTGAAATTGTAAACATGATGAAGTGGATTTTGAAAATTCTAGAGAGAATTTTAAAAGCTTCAACAGAATTTCAACAATTTTGAGAGGGATTTGAAAAGTTTCAATGGGAATGGGAAGAATTGGGACAAAAATTGGAAAATTTTTCAGGGACTTTGAAAAAATTTCAACTGGAATTTTAGCCATTTTTTGACGTGAAATTGTAAACATGTGGACATGGATTTTGAAAATTCTAGAGAGAAATTTTAAAAGCTTCAACAGAATTTCCACAATTTTGAGAGGGATTTGAAAAGTTTCAATGGGAATGGGAAGAATTGGGACAAAAATGGGAAAATTTTTAAGGGACTTTGAAAAAATTTCAACTGGAATTTTAGCCATTTTTTTATGTGAAATTGTAAACATGTGGACATGGATTTTGAAAATTCTAGAGAGAATTTTAAAAGCTTCAACAGAATTTCAACAATTTTGGGAGGGACTTGAAAAGTTTCAATGAGAATGGGAAGAATTGGGACAAAAATTGGAAAATTTTTCAGGGACTTTGAAAAAATTTCAACTGGAATTTTAGCCATTTTTTTATGTGAAATTGTAAACATGTGGCCATGGATTTTGAAAATTCTAGAGAGAATTTTAAAAGCTTCAAGAGAATTTCAACAATTTTGAGAGGGATTTGAAAAGTTTCAATGGGAATGGGAAGAATTGGGACAAAAATTGGAAAATTTTTAAGGGACTTTGAAAAAATTTCAACTGGAATTTTAGCCATTTTTTTATGTGAAATTGTAAACATGTGGACATGGATTTTGAAAATTCTAGAGAGAATTTTAAAAGCTTCAACAGAATTTCCACAATTTTGAGAGGGATTTGAAAAGTTTCAATGGGAATGGGAAGAATTGGGACCAAAATTGGAAAATTTTTAAGGGACTTTGAAAAAATTTCAAATGGAATTTTAGCCATTTTTTGACGTGAAATTGTAAACATGTGGCCATGGATTTTGAAAATTCTAGAGAGAATTTTAAAAGCTTCAACAGAATTTCAACAATTTTGAGAGGGATTTGAAAAGATTCAATGGGAATGGGAAGAATTGGGACAAAAATTGGAAAATTTTTAAGGGACTTTGAAAAAATTTCAACTGGAATTTTAGCCATTTTTTGACGTGAAATTGTAAACATGTGGACATGGATTTTGAAAATTCTAGAGAGAATTTTAAAAGCTTCAACAGAATTTCCACAATTTTGAGAGGGATTTGAAAAGTTTCAATGGGAATGGGAAGAATTGGGACAAAAATTGGAAAATTTTTAAGGGACTTTGAAAAAATTTCAACTGGAATTTTAGCCATTTTTTGACGTGAAATTGTAAACATGTGGCCATGGATTTTGAAAATTCTAGAGAGAATTTTAAAAGCTTCAAGAGAATTTCAACAATTTTGAGAGGGATTTGAAAAGTTTCAATGGGAATGGGAAGAATTGGGACAAAAATTGGAAAATTTTTAAGGGACTTTGAAAAAATTTCAACTGGATTTTTAGCAATTTTTTTATGTGAAATTGTAAACATGTGGCCATGGATTTTGAAAATTCTAGAGAGAATTTTAAAAGCTTCAACAGAATTTCTACAATTTTGAGAGGGATTTGAAAAGTTTCAATGGGAATGGGAAGAATTGGGACAAAAATTGGAAAATTTTTCAGGGACTTTGAAAAAATTTCAACTGGAATTTTAGCCATTTTTTGATGTGAAATTGTAAACATGTGGCCATGGATTTTGAAAATTCTAGAGAGAATTTTTAAAGCTTCAAGAGAATTTCAACAATTTTGAGAGGGATTTGAAAAGTTTCAATGGGAATGGGAAGAATTGGGACAAAAATTGGAAAATTTTTAAGGGACTTTGAAAAAATTTCAACTGGAATTTTAGCCATTTTTTGACGTGAAATTGTAAACATGTGGCCATGGATTTTGAAAATTCTAGAGAGAATTTTAAAAGCTTCAACAGAATTTCTACAATTTTGAGAGGGATTTGAAAAGTTTCAATGGGAATGGGAAGAATTGGGACAAAAATTGGAAAATTTTTCAGGGACTTTGAAAAAATTTCAACTGGAATTTTAGCCATTTTTTGACGTGAAATTGTAAACATGTGGCCATGGATTTTGAAAATTCTAGAGAGAATTTTAAAAGCTTCAAGAGAATTTCAACAATTTTGAGAGGGATTTGAAAAGTTTCAATGGGAATGGGAAGAATTGGGACAAAAATTGGAAAATTTTTCAGGGACTTTGAAAAAATTTCAACTGGAATTTTAGCCATTTTTTGACGTGAAATTGTAAACATGTGGCCATGGATTTTGAAAATTCTAGAGAGAATTTTAAAAGCTTCAAGAGAATTTCAACAATTTTGAGAGGGA
This sequence comes from Streptopelia decaocto, assembly GCF_964273445.1. Classification (NCBI taxonomy): domain Eukaryota; kingdom Metazoa; phylum Chordata; class Aves; order Columbiformes; family Columbidae; genus Streptopelia; species Streptopelia decaocto. The sequence goes on from NW_028115858.1 coordinate 4,922, forward strand.
TTTGAAAAGTTTCAATGGGAATGGGAAGAATTGGGACAAAAATTGGAAAATTTTGAAGGGACTTTGAAAAAATTTCAACTGGAATTTTAGCCGTTTTTTGACGTGAAATTGTAAACATGTGGACATGGATTTTGAAAATTCTAGAGAGAATTTTAAAAGCTTCAAGAGAATTTCAACAATTTTGAGAGGGATTTGAAAAGTTTCAATGGGAATGGGAAGAATTGGGACAAAAATTGGAAAATTTTTAAGGGACTTTGAAAAAATTTCAACTGGAATTTTAGCAATTTTTTGACGTGAAATTGTAAACATGTGGACATGGATTTTGAAAATTCTAGAGAGAATTTTAAAAGCTTCAACAGAATTTCAACAATTTTGAGAGGGATTTGAAAAGATTCAATGGGAATGGGAAGAATTGGGACAAAAATTGGAAAATTTTGAAGGGACTTTGAAAAAATTTCAACTGGAATTTTAGCCATTTTTTGACGTGAAATTGTAAACATATGGACATGGATTTTGAAAATTCTAGAGAGAATTTTAAAAGCTTCAAGAGAATTTCAACAATTTTGAGAGGGATTTGAAAAGTTTCAATGGGAATGGGAAGAATTGGGACAAAAATTGGAAAATTTTTAAGGGACTTTGAAAAAATTTCAACTGGAATTTTAGCCATTTTTTTATGTGAAATTGTAAACATGTGGCCATGGATTTTGAAAATTCTAGAGAGAATTTTAAAAGCTTCAACAGAATTTCTACAATTTTGAGAGGGATTTGAAAAGTTTCAATGGGAATGGGAAGAATTGGGACAAAAATTGGAAAACTTTTAAGGGACTTTGAAAAAATTTCAACTGGAATTTTAGCCGTTTTTTGACGTGAAATTGTAAACATGTGGACATGGATTTGAAAATTCTAGAGAGAATTTTAAAAGCTTCAACAGAATTTCCACAATTTTGAGAGGGATTTGAAAAGTTTCAATGGGCATGGGAAGAATTGGGACAAAAATTGGAAAATTTTTAAGGGACTTTGAAAAAATTTCAACTGGAATTTTAGCCATTTTTTGACGTGAAATTGTAAACATGTGACATGGATTTTGAAAATTCTAGAGAGAATTTTAAAAGCTTCAAGAGAATTTCAACAATTTGAGAGGGATTTGAAAAGTTTCAATGGGAATGGGAAGAATTGGGACAAAAATTGGAAAATTTTTAAGGGACTTTGAAAAAATTTCAACTGGATTTTTAGCAATTTTTTTATGTGAAATTGTAAACATGTGGCCATGGATTTTGAAAATTCTAGAGAGAATTTTAAAAGCTTCAACAGAATTTCTACAATTTTGAGAGGGATTTGAAAAGTTTCAATGGGAATGGGAAGAATTGGGACAAAAATTGGAAAATTTTTCAGGGACTTTGAAAAATTTCAACTGGAATTTTAGCCATTTTGATGTGAAATTGTAAACATGTGGCCATGGATTTTGAAAATTCTAGAGAGAATTTTTAAAGCTTCAAGAGAATTTCAACAATTTTGAGAGGATTTGAAAAGTTTCAATGGGAATGGGAAGAATTGGGACAAAAATTGGAAAATTTTTAAGGGACTTTGAAAAAATTTCAACTGGAATTTTAGCCATTTTTGACGTGAAATTGTAAACATGAACATGTGGCCATGGATTTTGAAAATTCTAGAGAGAATTTTAAAAGCTTCAAGAGAATTTCAACAATTTTGAGAGGGATTTGAAAAGTTTCAATGGGAATGGGAAGAATTGGGACAAAAATTGGAAAATTTTTCAGGGACTTTGAAAAAATTTCAACTGGAATTTTAGCCATTTTTTGACGTGAAATTGTAAACATGTGGCCATGGATTTTGAAAATTCTAGAGAGAATTTTAAAAGCTTCAACAGAATTTCAACAATTTTGAGAGGGATTTGAAAAGTTTCAATGGGAATGGGAAGAATTGGGACAAAAATTGGAAAATTTTGAAGGGACTTTGAAAAAATTTCAACTGGAATTTTAGCCGTTTTTTGACGTGAAATTGTAAACATGTGGACATGGATTTTGAAAATTCTAGAGAGAATTTTAAAAGCTTCAAGAGAATTTCAACAATTTTGAGAGGGATTTGAAAAGTTTCAATGGGAATGGGAAGAATTGGGACAAAAATTGGAAAATTTTTAAGGGACTTTGAAAAAATTTCAACTGGAATTTTAGCAATTTTTTGACGTGAAATTGTAAACATGTGGACATGGATTTTGAAAATTCTAGAGAGAATTTTAAAAGCTTCAACAGAATTTCAACAATTTTGAGAGGGATTTGAAAAGTTTCAATGGGAATGGGAAGAATTGGGACAAAAATTGGAAAATTTTGAAGGGACTTTGAAAAAATTTCAACTGGAATTTTAGCCATTTTTTGACGTGAAATTGTAAACATATGGACATGGATTTTGAAAATTCTAGAGAGAATTTTAAAAGCTTCAAGAGAATTTCAACAATTTTGAGAGGGATTTGAAAAGTTTCAATGGGAATGGGAAGAATTGGGACAAAAATTGGAAAATTTTTAAGGGACTTTGAAAAAATTTCAACTGGAATTTTAGACATTTTTTTATGTGAAATTGTAAACATGTGGCCATGGATTTTGAAAATTCTAGAGAGAATTTTAAAAGCTTCAACAGAATTTCTACAATTTTGAGAGGGATTTGAAAAGTTTCAATGGGAATGGGAAGAATTGGGACAAAAATTGGAAAACTTTTAAGGGACTTTGAAAAAATTTCAACTGGAATTTTAGCCGTTTTTTGACGTGAAATTGTAAACATGTGGACATGGATTTTGAAAATTCTAGAGAGAATTTTAAAAGCTTCAACAGAATTTCCACAATTTTGAGAGGGATTTGAAAAGTTTCAATGGGCATGGGAAGAATTGGGACAAAAATTGGAAAATTTTTAAGGGACTTTGAAAAAATTTCAACTGGAATTTTAGCCATTTTTTGACGTGAAATTGTAAACATGTGGACATGGATTTTGAAAATTCTAGAGAGAATTTTAAAAGCTTCAAGAGAATTTCAACAATTTTGAGAGGGATTTGAAAAGTTTCAATGGGAATGGGAAGAATTGGGACAAAAATTGGAAAATTTTTAAGGGACTTTGAAAAAATTTCAACTGGAATTTTAGCCATTTTTTGACGTGAAATTGTAAACATGATGAAGTGGATTTTGAAAATTCTAGAGAGAATTTTAAAAGCTTCAAGAGAATTTCAACAATTTTGAGAGGGATTTGAAAAGTTTCAATGGGAATGGGAAGAATTGGGACAAAAATTGGAAAATTTTTAAGGGACTTTGAAAAAATTTCAACTGGAATTTTATCCATTTTTTTATGTGAAATTGTAAACATGTGGCCATGGATTTTGAAAATTCTAGAGAGAATTTTAAAAGCTTCAAGAGAATTTCAACAATTTTGAGAGGGATTTGAAAAGTTTCAATGGGAATGGGAAGAATTGGGACAAAAATTGGAAAATTTTTAAGGGACTTTGAAAAAATTTCAACTGGAATTTTAGCCATTTTTTTATGTGAAATTGTAAACATGTGGACATGGATTTTGAAAATTCTAGAGAGAATTTTAAAAGCTTCAACAGAATTTCCACAATTTTGAGTGGGATTTGAAAAGTTTCAATGGGAATGGGAAGAATTGGGACAAAAATTGGAAAATTTTTAAGGGACTTTGAAAAAATTTCAACTGGAATTTTAGCCATTTTTTTATGTGAAATTGTAAACATGTGGACATGTATTTTGAAAATTCTAGAGAGAATTTTAAAAGCTTCAAGAGAATTTCAACAATTTTGAGAGGGATTTGAAAAGTTTCAATGGGAATGGGAAGAATTGGGACAAAAATTGGAAAATTTTTAAGGGACTTTGAAAAAATTTCAACTGGAATTTTAGCCATTTTTTTATGTGAAATTGTAAACATGTGGACATGGATTTTGAAAATTCTAGAGAGAATTTTAAAAGCTTCAAGAGAATTTCAACAATTTTGAGAGGGATTTGAAAAGTTTCAATGGGAATGGGAAGAATTGGGACAAAAATTGGAAAATTTTTAAGGGACTTTGAAAAAATTTCAACTGGAATTTTAGCCATTTTTTGACGTGAAATTGTAAACATGTGGACATGGATTTTGAAAATTCTAGAGAGAATTTTAAAAGCTTCAAGAGAATTTCAACAATTTTGAGAGGGATTTGAAAAGTTTCAATGGGAATGGGAAGAATTGGGACAAAAATTGGAAAATTTTTAAGGGACTTTGAAAAAATTTCAACTGGAATTTTAGCCATTTTTTGACGTGAAATTGTAAACATGTGGACATGGATTTTGAAAATTCTAGAGAGAATTTTAAAAGCTTCAACAGAATTTCAACAATTTTGAGAGGGATTTGAAAAGTTTCAATGGGAATGGGAAGAATTGGGACAAAAATTGGAAAATTTTTAAGGGACTTTGAAAAAATTTCAACTGGAATTTTAGCCATTTTTTGACGTGAAATTGTAAACATGTGGACATGGATTTTGAAAATTCTAGAGAGAATTTTAAAAGCTTCAACAGAATTTCAACAGTTTTGAGAGGGATTTGAAAAGTTTCAATGGGAATGGGAAGAATTGGGACAAAAATTGGAAAATTTTTAAGGGACTTTGAAAAAATTTCAACTGGAATTTTAGCCATTTTTTGACGTGAAATTGTAAACATGTGGACATGGATTTTGAAAATTCTAGAGAGAATTTTAAAAGCTTCAACAGAATTTCAACAATTTTGAGAGGGATTTGAAAAGTTTCAATGGGAATGGGAAGAATTGGGACAAAAACTGGAAAATTTTTAAGGGACATTGAAAAAATTTCAACTGGAATTTTAGCCATTTTTTGACGTGAAATTGTAAACATGTGGACATGGATTTTGAAAATCTAGAGAGAATTTTAAAAGCTTCAAGAGAATTTCAACAATTTTGAGAGGGATTTGAAAAGTTTCAATGGGAATGGGAAGAATTGGAACAAAAATTAAAAATTTTTTAAGGGACTTTGAAAAAATTTCAACTGGAATTTTAGCCATTTTTTGACGTGAAATTGTAAACATGTGGCCATGGATTTTGAAAATTCTAGAGAGAATTTTAAAAGCTTCAACAGAATTTCCAGAATTTTGAGAGGGATTTGAAAGTTTCAATGGGAATGGGAAGAATTGGGACAAAAATTGGAAAATTTTTAAGGGACTTTGAAAAAATTTCAACTGGAATTTTAGCCATTTTTTGACGTGAAATTGTAAACATGTGGACATGGATTTTGAAAATTCTAGAGAGAATTTTAAAAGCTTCAACAGAATTTCAACAATTTGGAGAGGGATTTGAAAAGTTTCAATGGGAATGGGAAGAATTGGGACAAAAACTGGAAAATTTTTCAGGGACTTTGAAAAAATTTCAACTGGAATTTTAGCCATTTTTTGACGTGAAATTGTAAACATGTGGACATGGATTTTGAAAATTCTAGAGAGAATTTTAAAAGCTTCAAGAGAATTTCAACAATTTTGAGAGGGATTTGAAAAGTTTCAATGGGAATGGGAAGAATTGGGACAAAAATTGGAAAATTTTTAAGGGACTTTGAAAAAATTTCAACTGGAATTTTAGCAATTTTTTTATGTGAAATTGTAAACATGTGGCCATGGATTTTGAAAATTCTAGAGAGAATTTTAAAAGCTTTAACAGAATTTCTACAATTTTGAGAGGGATTTGAAAAGTTTCAATGGGAATGGGAAGAATTGGGACAAAAATTGGAAAATTTTTAAGGGACTTTGAAAAAATTTCAACTGGAATTTTAGCCATTTTTTGACGTGAAATTGTAAACATGTGGCCATGGATTTTGAAAATTCTAGAGAGAATTTTAAAAGCTTCAAGAGAATTTCAACAATTTTGAGAGGGATTTGAAAAGTTTCAATGGGAATGGGAAGAATTGGGACAAAAATTGGAAAATTTTTCAGGGACTTTGAAAAAATTTCAACTGGAATTTTAGCCATTTTTTGACGTGAAATTGTAAACATGTGGACATGGATTTTGAAAATTCTAGAGAGAATTTTAAAAGCTTCAACAGAATTTCTACAATTTTGAGAGGGATTTGAAAAGTTTCAATGGGAATGGGAAGAATTGGGACAAAAATTGGAAAATTTTTCAGGGACTTTGAAAAAATTTCAACTGGAATTTTAGCCATTTTTTGACGTGAAATTGTAAACATGTGGACATGGATTTTGAAAATTCTAGAGAGAATTTTAAAAGCTTCAAGAGAATTTCCAGAATTTTGAGAGGGATTTGAAAAGTTTCAATGGGAATGGGAAGAATTGGGACAAAAATTGGAAAATTTTTAAGGGACTTTGAAAAAATTTCAACTGGAATTTTAGCCATTTTTTTACGTGAAATTGTAAACATGTGGACATGGATTTTGAAAATTCTAGAGAGAATTTTAAAAGCTTCAAGAGAATTTCAACAATTTGGAGAGGGATTTGAAAAGTTTCAATGGGAATGGGAAGAATTGGGACAAAAATTGGAAAATTTTTAAGGGACTTTGAAAAAATTTCAACTGGAATTTTAGCCATTTTTTTATGTGAAATTGTAAACATGTGGACATGGATTTTGAAAATTCTAGAGAGAATTTTAAAAGCTTCAACAGAATTTCAACAGTTTTGAGAGGAATTTGAAAAGTTTCAATGGGAATGGGAAGAATTGGGACAAAAATTGGAAAATTTTTCAGGGACTTTGAAAAAATTTCAACTGGAATTTTAGCCATTTTTTGACGTGAAATTGTAAACATGTGGACATGGATTTTGAAAATTCTAGAGAGAATTTTAAAAGCTTCAACAGAATTTCAACAATTTTGAGAGGAATTTGAAAAGTTTCAATGGGAATGGGAAGAATTGGGACAAAAATTGGAAAACTTTTAAGGGACTTTGAAAAAATTTCAACTGGAATTTTAGCCATTTTTTTATGTGAAATTGTAAACATGTGGACATGGATTTTGAAAATTCTAGAGAGAATTTTAAAAGCTTCAACAGAATTTCAACAGTTTTGAGAGGGATTTGAAAAGTTTCAATGGGAATGGGAAGAATTGGGACAAAAATTGGAAAATTTTTCAGGGACTTTGAAAAAATTTCAACTGGAATTTTAGCCATTTTTTGACGTGAAATTGTAAACATGTGGACATGGATTTTGAAAATTCTAGAGAGAATTTTAAAAGCTTCAAGAGAATTTCAACAATTTTGAGAGGGATTTGAAAAGTTTCAATGGGAATGGGAAGAATTGGGACAAAAATTGGAAAACTTTTAAGGGACTTTGAAAAAATTTCAACTGGAATTTTAGACATTTTTTTATGTGAAATTGTAAACATGTGGACATGGATTTTGAAAATTCTAGAGAGAATTTTAAAAGCTTCAACAGAATTTCCACAATTTTGAGAGGGATTTGAAAAGTTTCAATGGGAATGGGAAGAATTGGGACAAAAACTGGAAAATTTTTAAGGGACTTTGAAAAAATTTCAACTGGAATTTTAGCCATTTTTTTATGTGAAATTGTAAACATGTGGACATGGATTTTGAAAATCTAGAGAGAATTTTAAAAGCTTCAAGAGAATTTCCACAATTTGGAGAGGGATTTGAAAAGTTTCAATGGGAATGGGAAGAATTGGGACAAAAACTGGAAAATTTTTAAGGGACTTTGAAAAAATTTCAACTGGAATTTTAGCCATTTTTTGACGTGAAATTGTAAACATGTGGACATGGATTTTGAAAATTCTAGAGAGAATTTTAAAAGCTTCAACAGAATTTCAACAATTTTGAGAGGGATTTGAAAAGTTTCAATGGGAATGGGAAGAATTGGGACAAAAATTGGAAAATTTTTAAGGGACTTTGAAAAAATTTCAACTGGAATTTTAGCCATTTTTTTATGTGAAATTGTAAACATGTGGCCATGGATTTTGAAAATTCTAGAGAGAATTTTAAAAGCTTCAAGAGAATTTCAACAATTTTGAGAGGGATTTGAAAAGTTTCAATGGGAATGGGAAGAATTGGGACAAAAATTGGAAAATTTTTCAGGGACTTTGAAAAAATTTCAACTGGAATTTTAGCCATTTTTTGACGTGAAATTGTAAACATGTGGACATGGATTTTGAAAATTCTAGAGAGAATTTTAAAAGCTTCAAGAGAATTTCAACAATTTTGAGAGGGATTTGAAAAGTTTCAATGGGAATGGGAAGAATTGGGACAAAAATTGGAAAATTTTTAAGGGACTTTGAAAAAATTTCAACTGGAATTTTAGCCATTTTTTGACGTGAAATTGTAAACATGTGGACATGGATTTTGAAAATTCTAGAGAGAATTTTAAAAGCTTCAAGAGAATTTCCACAATTTTGAGAGGGATTTGAAAAGTTTCAATGGGAATGGGAAGAATTGGGACAAAAATTGGAAAATTTTTAAGGGACTTTGAAAAAATTTCAACTGGAATTTTAGCCATTTTTTGACGTGAAATTGTAAACATGTGGACATGGATTTTGAAAATTCTAGAGAGAATTTTAAAAGCTTCAAGAGAATTTCAACAATTTTGAGAGGGATTTGAAAAGTTTCAATGGGAATGGGAAGAATTGGGACAAAACTTGGAAAATTTTGAAGGGACTTTGAAAAAATTTCAACTGGAATTTTAGCCATTTTTTGACGTGAAATTGTAAACATGTGGACATGGATTTTGAAAATTCTAGAGAGAATTTTAAAAGCTTTAACAGAATTTCTACAATTTTGAGAGGGATTTGAAAAGTTTCAATGGGAATGGGAAGAATTGGGACAAAAATTGGAAAATTTTTAAGGGACTTTGAAAAAATTTCAACTGGAATTTTAGCCATTTTTTGACGTGAAATTGTAAACATGTGGCCATGGATTTTGAAAATTCTAGAGAGAATTTTAAAAGCTTCAACAGAATTTCAACAATTTTGAGAGGGATTTGAAAAGTTTCAATGGGAATGGGAAGAATTGGGACAAAAATTGGAAAATTTTTAAGGGACTTTGAAAAAATTTCAACTGGAATTTTAGCCATTTTTTGACGTGAAATTGTAAACATGTGGACATGGATTTTGAAAATTCTAGAGAGAATTTTAAAAGCTTCAAGAGAATTTCAACAATTTTGAGAGGGATTTGAAAAGTTTCAATGGGAATGGGAAGAATTGGGACAAAAATTGGAAAATTTTTAAGGGACTTTGAAAAAATTTCAACTGGAATTTTAGCCATTTTTTGACGTGAAATTGTAAACATGTGGACATGGATTTTGAAAATTCTAGAGAGAATTTTAAAAGCTTTAACAGAATTTCTACAATTTGGAGAGGGATTTGAAAAGTTTCAATGGGAATGGGAAGAATTGGGACAAAAATTGGAAAATTTTTAAGGGACTTTGAAAAAATTTCAACTGGAATTTTAGCCATTTTTTGACGTGAAATTGTAAAAATGTGGACATGGATTTTGAAAATTCTAGAGAGAATTTTAAAAGCTTCAAGAGAATTTCAACAATTTTGAGAGGGATTTGAAAAGTTTCAATGGGAATGGGAAGAATTGGGACAAAAATTGGAATATTTTTAAGGGACTTTGAAAAAATTTCAACTGGAATTTTAGCAATTTTTTGACGTGAAATTGTAAACATGTGGCCATGGATTTTGAAAATTCTAGAGAGAATTTTAAAAGCTTCAAGAGAATTTCAACAATTTTGAGAGGGATTTGAAAAGTTTCAATGGGAATGGGAAGAATTGGGACAAAAATTGGAAAATTTTTAAGGGACTTTGAAAAAATTTCAACTGGAATTTTAGCCATTTTTTGACGTGAAATTGTAAACATGTGGCCATGGATTTTGAAAATTCTAGAGAGAATTTTAAAAGCTTCAAGAGAATTTCAACAATTTTGAGAGGGATTTGAAGAGTTTCAATGGGAATGGGAAGAATTGGGACAAAAATTGGAAAATTTTTAAGGGACTTTGAAAAAATTTCAACTGGAATTTTAGCCATTTTTTGACGTGAAATTGTAAACATGTGGACATGGATTTTGAAAATTCTAGAGAGAATTTTAAAAGCTTCAAGAGAATTTCAACAATTTTGAGAGGGATTTGAAAAGTTTCAATGGGAATGGGAAGAATTGGGACAAAAATTGGAAAATTTTTAAGGGACTTTGAAAAAATTTCAACTGGAATTTTAGCCATTTTTTTATGTGAAATTGTAAACATGTGGCCATGGATTTTGAAAATTCTAGAGAGAATTTTAAAAGCTTCAAGAGAATTTCAACAATTTTGAGAGGGATTTGAAAAGTTTCAATGGGAATGGGAAGAATTGGGACAAAAATTGGAAAATTTTTAAGGGACTTTGAAAAAATTTCAACTGGAATTTAGCCATTTTTTTATGTGAAATTGTAAACATGTGGACATGGATTTTGAAAATTCTAGAGAGAATTTTAAAAGCTTCAAGAGAATTTCAACAATTTTGAGAGGGATTTGAAAAGTTTCAATGGGAATGGGAAGAATTGGGACAAAAATTGGAAAATTTTTAAGGGACTTTGAAAAAATTTCAACTGGAATTTTAGCCATTTTTTGACGTGAAATTGTAAACATGTGGCCATGGATTTTGAAAATTCTAGAGAGAATTTTAAAAGCTTCAAGAGAATTTCAACAATTTTGAGAGGGATTTGAAAAGTTTCAATGGGAATGGGAAGAATTGGGACAAAAATTGGAAAATTTTTAAGGGACTTTGAAAAAATTTCAACTGGAATTTTAGCAATTTTTTTATGTGAAATTGTAAACATGTGGCCATGGATTTTGAAAATTCTAGAGAGAATTTTAAAAGCTTCAAGAGAATTTCAACAATTTTGAGAGGGATTTGAAAAGTTTCAATGGGAATGGGAAGAATTGGGACAAAAATTGGAAAATTTTTAAGGGACTTTGAAAAAATTTCAACTGGAATTTTAGCCATTTTTTGATGTGAAATTGTAAACATGTGGCCATGGATTTTGAAAATTCTAGAGAGAATTTTAAAAGCTTCAACAGAATTTCAACAATTTTGAGAGGGATTTGAAAAGTTTCAATGGGAATGGGAAGAATTGGGACAAAAATTGGAAAATTTTTAAGGGACTTTGAAAAAATTTCAACTGGAATTTTAGCCATTTTTTGACGTGAAATTGTAAACATGTGGACATGGATTTTGAAAATTCTAGAGAGAATTTTAAAAGCTTCAAGAGAATTTCAACAATTTTGAGAGGGATTTGAAAAGTTTCAATGGGAATGGGAAGAATTGGGACAAAAATTGGAAAATTTTTAAGGGACCTTGAAAAAATTTCAACTGGAATTTTAGCCATTTTTTTATGTGAAATTGTAAACATGTGGCCATGGATTTTGAAAATTCTAGAGAGAATTTTAAAAGCTTCAAGAGAATTTCAACAATTTTGAGAGGGATTTGAAAAGTTTCAATGGGAATGGGAAGAATTGGGACAAAAATTGGAAAATTTTTAAGGGACTTTGAAAAAATTTCAACTGGAATTTTAGCCATTTTTTGACATGAAATTGTAAACATGTGGACATGGATTTTGAAAATTCTAGAGAGAATTTTAAAAGCTTCAAGAGAATTTCAACAATTTTGAGAGGGATTTGAAAAGTTTCAATGGGAATGGGAAGAATTGGGACAAAAATTGGAAAATTTTTAATGGACTTTTAAAAAATTTCAACTGGCATTTTAGCCATTTTTTGACGTGAAATTGTAAACATGTGGACATGGATTTTGAAAATTCTAGAGAGAATTTTAAAAGCTTCAACAGAATTTCAACAGTTTTGAGAGGGATTTGAAAAGTTTCAATGGGAATGGGAAGAATTGGGACAAAAATTGGAAAATTTTTAAGGGACTTTGAAAAAATTTCAACTGGAATTTTAGCCATTTTTTGACGTGAAATTGTAAACATGTGGACATGGATTTTGAAAATTCTAGAGAGAATTTTAAAAGCTTCAACAGAATTTCAACAGTTTTGAGAGGGATTTGAAAAGTTTCAATGGGAATGGGAAGAATTGGGACAAAAATTGGAAAATTTTTAAGGGACTTTGAAAAAATTTCAACTGGAATTTTAGCCATTTTTTTATGTGAAATTGTAAACATGTGGACATGTATTTTGAAAATTCTAGAGAGAATTTTAAAAGCTTCAAGAGAATTTCAACAATTTTGAGAGGGATTTGAAAAGTTTCAATGGGAATGGGAAGAATTGGGACAAAAATTGGAAAATTTTTAAGGGACTTTGAAAAAATTTCAACTGGAATTTTAGCCATTTTTTTATGTGAAATTGTAAACATGTGGACATGGATTTTGAAAATTCTAGAGAGAATTTTAAAAGCTTCAAGAGAATTTCAACAATTTTGAGAGGGATTTGAAAAGTTTCAATGGGAATGGGAAGAATTGGGACAAAAATTGGAAAATTTTTAAGGGACTTTGAAAAAATTTCAACTGGAATTTTAGCAATTTTTTGACGTGAAATTGTAAACATGTGGACATGGATTTTGAAAATTCTAGAGAGAATTTTAAAAGCTTCAAGAGAATTTCAACAATTTTGAGAGGGATTTGAAAAGTTTCAATGGGAATGGGAAGAATTGGGACAAAAATTGGAATATTTTTAAGGGACTTTGAAAAAATTTCAACTGGAATTTTAGCCATTTTTTTATGTGAAATTGTAAACATGTGGACATGGATTTTGAAAATTCTAGAGAGAATTTTAAAAGCTTCAAGAGAATTTCAACAATTTGGAGAGGGATTTGAAAAGTTTCAATGGGAATGGAAGAATTGGGACAAAAATTGGAAAATTTTTAAGGGACTTTGAAAAAATTTCAACTGGAATTTTAGCCATTTTTTTATGTGAAATTGTAAACATGTGGACATGGATTTTGAAAATTCTAGAGAGAATTTTAAAAGCTTCAAGAGAATTTCAACAATTTTGAGAGGGATTTGAAAAGTTTCAATGGGAATGGGAAGAATTGGGACAAAAATTGGAAAATTTTTAATGGACTTTGAAAAAATTTCAACTGGAATTTTAGCAATTTTTTGACGTGAAATTGTAAACATGTGGACATGGATTTTGAAAATTCTAGAGAGAATTTTAAAAGCTTCAAGAGAATTTCAACAATTTTGAGAGGGATTTGAAAAGTTTCAATGGGAATGGGAAGAATTGGGACAAAAATTGGAAAATTTTTAAGGGACTTTGAAAAAATTTCAACTGGAATTTTAGCCATTTTTTTATGTGAAATTGTAAACATGTGGACATGGATTTTGAAAATTCTAGAGAGAATTTTAAAAGCTTCAAGAGAATTTCAACAATTTTGAGAGGGATTTGAAAAGTTTCAATGGGAATGGGAAGAATTGGGACAAAAATTGAAAAATTTTTAAGGGACTTTGAAAAAATTTCAACTGGAATTTTAGCAATTTTTTTATGTGAAATTGTAAACATGTGGACATGGATTTTGAAAATTCTAGAGAGAATTTTAAAAGCTTCAACAGAATTTCAACAGTTTTGAGAGGGATTTGAAAAGTTTCAATGGGAATGGGAAGAATTGGGACAAAAATTGGAAAATTTTTCAGGGACTTTGAAAAAATTTCAACTGGAATTTTAGCCATTTTTTGACGTGAAATTGTAAACATGTGGCCATGGATTTTGAAAATTCTAGAGAGAATTTTAAAAGCTTCAACAGAATTTCAACAATTTTGAGAGGAATTTGAAAAGTTTCAATGGGAATGGGAAGAATTGGGACAAAAATTGGAAAACTTTTAAGGGACTTTGAAAAAATTTCAACTGGAATTTTAGCCATTTTTTGACGTGAAATTGTAAACATGTGGACATGGATTTTGAAAATTCTAGAGAGAATTTTAAAAGCTTCAACAGAATTTCAACAGTTTTGAGAGGGATTTGAAAAGTTTCAATGGGAATGGGAAGAATTGGGACAAAAATTGGAAAATTTTTCAGGGACTTTGAAAAAATTTCAACTGGAATTTTAGCCATTTTTTGACGTGAAATTGTAAACATGTGGCCATGGATTTTGAAAATTCTAGAGAGAATTTTAAAAGCTTCAACAGAATTTCAACAATTTTGAGAGGGATTTGAAAAGTTTCAATGGGAATGGGAAGAATTGGGACAAAAACTGGAAAATTTTTAAGGGACTTTGAAAAAATTTCAACTGGAATTTTAGCCATTTTTTGACGTGAAATTGTAAACATGTGGACATGGATTTTGAAAATTCTAGAGAGAATTTTAAAAGCTTCAAGAGAATTTCAACAATTTTGAGAGGGATTTGAAAAGTTTCAATGGGAATGGGAAGAATTGGGACAAAAATTGGAAAATTTTTAAGGGACTTTGAAAAAATTTCAACTGGAATTTTAGCCATTTTTTGACGTGAAATTGTAAACATGTGGCCATGGATTTTGAAAATTCTAGAGAGAATTTTAAAAGCTTTAACAGAATTTCTACAATTTTGAGAGGGATTTGAAAAGTTTCAATGGGAATGGGAAGAATTGGGACAAAAATTGGAAAATTTTTAAGGGACTTTGAAAAAATTTCAACTGGAATTTTAGCCATTTTTTGACGTGAAATTGTAAACATGTGGACATGGATTTTGAAAATTCTAGAGAGAATTTTAAAAGCTTCAACAGAATTTCTACAACTTTGAGAGGGATTTGAAAAGTTTCAATGGGAATGGGAAGAATTGGGACAAAAATTGGAAAATTTTTAAGGGACTTTGAAAAAATTTCAACTGGAATTTTAGCCATTTTTTGACGTGAAATTGTAAACATGTGGACATGGATTTTGAAAATTCTAGAGAGAATTTTAAAAGCTTCAAGAGAATTTCCAGAATTTTGAGAGGGATTTGAAAGGTTTCAATGGGAATGGGAAGAATTGGGACAAAAATTGGAAAATTTTTAAGGGACTTTGAAAAAATTTCAACTGGAATTTTAGCCATTTTTTTATGTGAAATTGTAAACATGTGGACATGGATTTTGAAAATTCTAGAGAGAATTTTAAAAGCTTCAAGAGAATTTCAACAATTTTGAGAGGGATTTGAAAAGTTTCAATGGGAATGGGAAGAATTGGGACAAAAATTGGAAAATTTTTAAGGGACTTTGAAAAAATTTCAACTGGAATTTTAGCCATTTTTTTTATGTGAAATTGTAAACATGTGGACATGGATTTTGAAAATTCTAGAGAGAATTTTAAAAGCTTCAACAGAATTTCAACAGTTTTGAGAGGGATTTGAAAAGTTTCAATGGGAATGGGAAGAATTGGGACAAAAATTGGAAAATTTTTAAGGGACTTTGAAAAAATTTCAACTGGAATTTTAGCCATTTTTTGACGTGAAATTGTAAACATGTGGCCATGGATTTTGAAAATTCTAGAGAGAATTTTAAAAGCTTCAAGAGAATTTCAACAATTTTGAGAGGGATTTGAAAAGTTTCAATGGGAATGGGAAGAATTGGGACAAAAATTGGAAAATTTTTAAGGGACTTTGAAAAAATTGCAACTGGAATTTTAGCCATTTTTTGACGTGAAATTGTAAACATGTGGACATGGATTTTGAAAATTCTAGAGAGAATTTTAAAAGCTTCAAGAGAATTTCAACAATTTTGAGAGGGATTTGAAAAGTTTCAATGGGAATGGGAAGAATTGGGACAAAAATTGGAAAATTTTTAATGGACTTGTAAAAAATTTCAACTGGCATTTTAGCCATTTTTTGACGTGAAATTGTAAACATGTGGACATGGATTTTGAAAATTCTAGAGAGAATTTTAAAAGCTTCAAGAGAATTTCAACAGTTTTGAGAGGGATTTGAAAAGTTTCAATGGGAATGGGAAGAATTGGGACAAAAATTGGAAAATTTTTCAGGGACTTTGAAAAAATTTCAACTGGAATTTTAGCCATTTTTTGACGTGAAATTGTAAACATGTGGACATGGATTTTGAAAATTCTAGAGAGAATTTTAAAAGCTTCAAGAGAATTTCAACAATTTTGAGAGGGATTTGAAAAGTTTCAATGGGAATGGGAAGAATTGGGACAAAAATTGGAAAATTTTTAATGGACTTTTAAAAAATTTCAACTGGCATTTTAGCCATTTTTTGACGTGAAATTGTAAACATGTGGACATGGATTTTGAAAATTCTAGAGAGAATTTTAAAAGCTTCAAGAGAATTTCAACAATTTTGAGAGGGATTTGAAAAGTTTCAATGGGAATGGGAAGAATTGGGACAAAAATTGGAAAATTTTTAAGGGACTTTGAAAAAATTTCAACTGGAATTTTAGCCATTTTTTTATGTGAAATTGTAAACATGTGGACATGGATTTTGAAAATTCTAGAGAGAATTTTAAAAGCTTCAAGAGAATTTCAACAGTTTTGAGAGGGATTTGAAAAGTTTCAATGGGAATGGGAAGAATTGGGACAAAAATTGGAAAATTTTTAAGGGACTTTGAAAAAATTTCAACTGGAATTTTAGCCATTTTTTTATGTGAAATTGTAAACATGTGGACATGTATTTTGAAAATTCTAGAGAGAATTTTAAAAGCTTCAAGAGAATTTCAACAATTTTGAGAGGGATTTGAAAAGTTTCAATGCGAATGGGAAGAATTGGGACAAAAATTGGAAAATTTTTAAGGGACTTTGAAAAAATTTCAACTGGAATTTTAGCCATTTTTTTATGTGAAATTGTAAACATGTGGCCATGGATTTTGAAAATTCTAGAGAGAATTTTAAAAGCTTCAAGAGAATTTCAACAATTTTGAGAGGGATTTGAAAAGTTTCAATGGGAATGGGAAGAATTGGGACAAAAATTGGAAAATTTTTAAGGGACTTTGAAAAAATTTCAACTGGAATTTTAGCAATTTTTTTATGTGAAATTGTAAACATGTGGACATGGATTTTGAAAATTCTAGAGAGAATTTTAAAAGCTTCAACAGAATTTCAACAATTTTGAGAGGGATTTGAAAAGTTTCAATGGGAATGGGAAGAATTGGGACAAAAATGGCAAAATTTTTAAGGGACTTTGAAAAAATTTCAACTGGAATTTTAGCCATTTTTTGACGTGAAATTGTAAACATGTGGCCATGGATTTTGAAAATTCTAGAGAGAATTTTAAAAGCTTCAACAGAATTTCAACAATTTTGAGAGGGATTTGAAAAGTTTCAATGGGAATGGGAAGAATTGGGACAAAAATTGGAAAATTTTTAAGGGACTTTGAAAAAATTTCAACTGGAATTTTAGCCATTTTTTGACGTGAAATTGTAAACATGTGGACATGGATTTTGAAAATTCTAGAGAGAATTTTAAAAGCTTCAAGAGAATTTCAACAATTTTGAGAGGGATTTGAAAAGTTTCAATGCGAATGGGAAGAATTGGGACAAAAATTGGAAAATTTTTAAGGGACTTTGAAAAAATTTCAACTGGAATTTTAGCCATTTTTTTAATGTGAAATTGTAAACATGTGGACATGGATTTTGAAAATTCTAGAGAGAATTTTAAAAGCTTCAACAGAATTTCAACAGTTTTGAGAGGGATTTGAAAAGTTTCAATGGGAATGGGAAGAATTGGGACAAAAATTGGAAAATTTTTAAGGGACTTTGAAAAAATTTCAACTGGAATTTTAGCCATTTTTTGACGTGAAATTGTAAACATGTGGCCATGGATTTTGAAAATTCTAGAGAGAATTTTAAAAGCTTCAAGAGAATTTCAACAATTTGGAGAGGGATTTGAAAAGTTTCAATGGGAATGGGAAGAATTGGGACAAAAATTGGAAAATTTTTAAGGGACTTTGAAAAAATTTCAACTGGAATTTTAGCCATTTTTTTATGTGAAATTGTAAACATGTGGACATGGATTTTGAAAATTCTAGAGAGAATTTTAAAAGCTTCAAGAGAATTTCAACAATTTTGAGAGGGATTTGAAAAGTTTCAATGGGAATGGGAAGAATTGGGACAAAAATTGGAAAATTTTTAAGGGACTTTGAAAAAATTTCAACTGGAATTTTAGCAATTTTTTGACGTGAAATTGTAAACATGTGGACATGGATTTTGAAAATTCTAGAGAGAATTTTAAAAGCTTCAAGAGAATTTCAACAATTTTGAGAGGGATTTGAAAAGTTTCAATGGGAATGGGAAGAATTGGGACAAAAATTGGAAAATTTTTAAGGGACTTTGAAAAATTTCAACTGGAATTTTAGCCATTTTTTTATGTGAAATTGTAAACATGTGGACATGGATTTTGAAAATTCTAGAGAGAATTTTAAAAGCTTCAAGAGAATTTCAACAGTTTTGAGAGGGATTTGAAAAGTTTCAATGGGAATGGGAAGAATTGGGACAAAAATTGGAAAATTTTTAAGGGACTTTGAAAAAATTTCAACTGGAATTTTAGCAATTTTTTTATGTGAAATTGTAAACATGTGGACATGGATTTTGAAAATTCTAGAGAGAATTTTAAAAGCTTCAACAGAATTTCAACAGTTTTGAGAGGGATTTGAAAAGTTTCAATGGGAATGGGAAGAATTGGGACAAAAATTGGAAAATTTTTAAGGGACTTTGAAAAAATTTCAACTGGAATTTTAGCCATTTTTTTATGTGAAATTGTAAACATGTGGCCATGGATTTTGAAAATTCTAGAGAGAATTTTAAAAGCTTCAAGAGAATTTCAACAATTTTGAGAGGGATTTGAAAAGTTTCAATGGGAATGGGAAGAATTGGGACAAAAATTGGAAAATTTTTAAGGGACTTTGAAAAAATTTCAACTGGAATTTTAGCCATTTTTTGACGTGAAATTGTAAACATGTGGACATGGATTTTGAAAATTCTAGAGAGAATTTTAAAAGCTTCAAGAGAATTTCAACAGTTTTGAGAGGGATTTGAAAAGTTTCAATGGGAATGGGAAGAATTGGGACAAAAATTGGAAAATTTTTAAGGGACTTTGAAAAAATTTCAACTGGAATTTTAGCCATTTTTTGACGTGAAATTGTAAACATGTGGACATGGATTTTGAAAATTCTAGAGAGAATTTTAAAAGCTTCAACAGAATTTCAACAGTTTTGAGAGGGATTTGAAAAGTTTCAATGGGCATGGGAAGAATTGGGACAAAAATTGGAAAATTTTTCAGGGACTTTGAAAAAATTTCAACTGGAATTTTAGCCATTTTTTGACGTGAAATTGTAAACATGTGGACATGGATTTTGAAAATTCTAGAGAAAATTTTAAAAGCTTCAAGAGAATTTCAACAATTTTGAGAGGGATTTGAAAAGTTTCAATGGGAATGGGAAGAATTGGGACAAAAATTGGAAAATTTTTAAGGGACTTTGAAAAAATTTCAACTGGAATTTTAGCCATTTTTTGACGTGAAATTGTAAACATGTGGCCATGGATTTTGAAAATTCTAGAGAGAATTTTAAAAGCTTCAAGAGAATTTCAACAATTTTGAGAGGGATTTGAAAAGTTTCAATGGGAATGGGAAGAATTGGGACAAAAATTGGAAAATTTTGGAAGGGACTTTGAAAAAATTTCAACTGGAATTTTAGCCATTTTTTTATGTGAAATTGTAAACATGTGGACATGGATTTTGAAAATTCTAGAGAGAATTTTAAAAGCTTCAAGAGAATTTCAACAGTTTTGAGAGGGATTTGAAAAGTTTCAATGGGAATGGGAAGAATTGGGACAAAAATTGGAAAATTTTTAAGGGACTTTGAAAAAATTTCAACTGGAATTTTAGCCATTTTTTTATGTGAAATTGTAAACATGTGGACATGTATTTTGAAAATTCTAGAGAGAATTTTAAAAGCTTCAAGAGAATTTCAACAATTTTGAGAGGGATTTGAAAAGTTTCAATGCGAATGGGAAGAATTGGGACAAAAATTGGAAAATTTTTAAGGGACTTTGAAAAAATTTCAACTGGAATTTTAGCCATTTTTTTATGTGAAATTGTAAACATGTGGCCATGGATTTTGAAAATTCTAGAGAGAATTTTAAAAGCTTCAAGAGAATTTCAACAATTTTGAGAGGGATTTGAAAAGTTTCAATGGGAATGGGAAGAATTGGGACAAAAATTGGAAAATTTTTAAGGGACTTTGAAAAAATTTCAACTGGAATTTTAGCAATTTTTTGACGTGAAATTGTAAACATGTGGACATGGATTTTGAAAATTCTAGAGAGAATTTTAAAAGCTTCAACAGAATTTCAACAATTTTGAGAGGGATTTGAAAAGTTTCAATGGGAATGGGAAGAATTGGGACAAAAATGGCAAAATTTTTAAGGGACTTTGAAAAAATTTCAACTGGAATTTTAGCCATTTTTTTATGTGAAATTGTAAACATGTGGCCATGGATTTTGAAAATTCTAGAGAGAATTTTAAAAGCTTCAAGAGAATTTCAACAATTTTGAGAGGGATTTGAAAAGTTTCAATGGGAATGGGAAGAATTGGGACAAAAATTGGAAAATTTTTAAGGGACTTTGAAAAAATTTCAACTGGAATTTTAGCCATTTTTTTATGTGAAATTGTAAACATGTGGACATGGATTTTGAAAATTCTAGAGAGAATTTTAAAAGCTTCAAGAGAATTTCAACAGTTTTGAGAGGGATTTGAAAAGTTTCAATGGGAATGGGAAGAATTGGGACAAAAATTGGAAAATTTTTAAGGGACTTTGAAAAAATTTCAACTGGAATTTTAGCCATTTTTTTATGTGAAATTGTAAACATGTGGACATGTATTTTGAAAATTCTAGAGAGAATTTTAAAAGCTTCAAGAGAATTTCAACAATTTTGAGAGGGATTTGAAAAGTTTCAATGCGAATGGGAAGAATTGGGACAAAAATTGGAAAATTTTTAAGGGACTTTGAAAAAATTTCAACTGGAATTTTAGCCATTTTTTTATGTGAAATTGTAAACATGTGGCCATGGATTTTGAAAATTCTAGAGAGAATTTTAAAAGCTTCAAGAGAATTTCAACAATTTTGAGAGGGATTTGAAAAGTTTCAATGGGAATGGGAAGAATTGGGACAAAAATTGGAAAATTTTTAAGGGACTTTGAAAAAATTTCAACTGGAATTTTAGCAATTTTTTGACGTGAAATTGTAAACATGTGGACATGGATTTTGAAAATTCTAGAGAGAATTTTAAAAGCTTCAACAGAATTTCAACAATTTTGAGAGGGATTTGAAAAGTTTCAATGGGAATGGGAAGAATTGGGACAAAAATGGCAAAATTTTTAAGGGACTTTGAAAAAATTTCAACTGGAATTTTAGCCATTTTTTGACGTGAAATTGTAAACATGTGGCCATGGATTTTGAAAATTCTAGAGAGAATTTTAAAAGCTTCAACAGAATTTCAACAATTTTGAGAGGGATTTGAAAAGTTTCAATGGGAATGGGAAGAATTGGGACAAAAATTGGAAAATTTTTAAGGGACTTTGAAAAAATTTCAACTGGAATTTTAGCCATTTTTTGACGTGAAATTGTAAACATGTGGCCATGGATTTTGAAAATTCTAGAGAGAATTTTAAAAGCTTTAACAGAATTTCTACAATTTTGAGAGGGATTTGAAAAGTTTCAATGGGAATGGGAAGAATTGGGACAAAAATTGGAAAATTTTTAAGGGACTTTGAAAAAATTTCAACTGGAATTTTAGCCATTTTTTGACGTGAAATTGTAAACATGTGGACATGGATTTTGAAAATTCTAGAGAGAATTTTAAAAGCTTCAACAGAATTTCTACAACTTTGAGAGGGATTTGAAAAGTTTCAATGGGAATGGGAAGAATTGGGACAAAAATTGGAAAATTTTTAAGGGACTTTGAAAAAATTTCAACTGGAATTTTAGCCATTTTTTGACGTGAAATTGTAAACATGTGGACATGGATTTTGAAAATTCTAGAGAGAATTTTAAAAGCTTCAAGAGAATTTCCAGAATTTTGAGAGGGATTTGAAAGGTTTCAATGGGAATGGGAAGAATTGGGACAAAAATTGGAAAATTTTTAAGGGACTTTGAAAAAATTTCAACTGGAATTTTAGCCATTTTTTTATGTGAAATTGTAAACATGTGGACATGGATTTTGAAAATTCTAGAGAGAATTTTAAAAGCTTCAAGAGAATTTCAACAATTTTGAGAGGGATTTGAAAAGTTTCAATGGGAATGGGAAGAATTGGGACAAAAATTGGAAAATTTTTAAGGGACTTTGAAAAAATTTCAACTGGAATTTTAGCCATTTTTTTTATGTGAAATTGTAAACATGTGGACATGGATTTTGAAAATTCTAGAGAGAATTTTAAAAGCTTCAACAGAATTTCAACAGTTTTGAGAGGGATTTGAAAAGTTTCAATGGGAATGGGAAGAATTGGGACAAAAATTGGAAAATTTTTAAGGGACTTTGAAAAAATTTCAACTGGAATTTTAGCCATTTTTTGACGTGAAATTGTAAACATGTGGCCATGGATTTTGAAAATTCTAGAGAGAATTTTAAAAGCTTCAAGAGAATTTCAACAATTTTGAGAGGGATTTGAAAAGTTTCAATGGGAATGGGAAGAATTGGGACAAAAATTGGAAAATTTTTAAGGGACTTTGAAAAAATTGCAACTGGAATTTTAGCCATTTTTTGACGTGAAATTGTAAACATGTGGACATGGATTTTGAAAATTCTAGAGAGAATTTTAAAAGCTTCAAGAGAATTTCAACAATTTTGAGAGGGATTTGAAAAGTTTCAATGGGAATGGGAAGAATTGGGACAAAAATTGGAAAATTTTTAATGGACTTGTAAAAAATTTCAACTGGCATTTTAGCCATTTTTTGACGTGAAATTGTAAACATGTGGACATGGATTTTGAAAATTCTAGAGAGAATTTTAAAAGCTTCAAGAGAATTTCAACAGTTTTGAGAGGGATTTGAAAAGTTTCAATGGGAATGGGAAGAATTGGGACAAAAATTGGAAAATTTTTCAGGGACTTTGAAAAAATTTCAACTGGAATTTTAGCCATTTTTTGACGTGAAATTGTAAACATGTGGACATGGATTTTGAAAATTCTAGAGAGAATTTTAAAAGCTTCAAGAGAATTTCAACAATTTTGAGAGGGATTTGAAAAGTTTCAATGGGAATGGGAAGAATTGGGACAAAAATTGGAAAATTTTTAATGGACTTTTAAAAAATTTCAACTGGCATTTTAGCCATTTTTTGACGTGAAATTGTAAACATGTGGACATGGATTTTGAAAATTCTAGAGAGAATTTTAAAAGCTTCAAGAGAATTTCAACAATTTTGAGAGGGATTTGAAAAGTTTCAATGGGAATGGGAAGAATTGGGACAAAAATTGGAAAATTTTTAAGGGACTTTGAAAAAATTTCAACTGGAATTTTAGCCATTTTTTTATGTGAAATTGTAAACATGTGGACATGGATTTTGAAAATTCTAGAGAGAATTTTAAAAGCTTCAAGAGAATTTCAACAGTTTTGAGAGGGATTTGAAAAGTTTCAATGGGAATGGGAAGAATTGGGACAAAAATTGGAAAATTTTTAAGGGACTTTGAAAAAATTTCAACTGGAATTTTAGCCATTTTTTTATGTGAAATTGTAAACATGTGGACATGTATTTTGAAAATTCTAGAGAGAATTTTAAAAGCTTCAAGAGAATTTCAACAATTTTGAGAGGGATTTGAAAAGTTTCAATGCGAATGGGAAGAATTGGGACAAAAATTGGAAAATTTTTAAGGGACTTTGAAAAAATTTCAACTGGAATTTTAGCCATTTTTTTATGTGAAATTGTAAACATGTGGCCATGGATTTTGAAAATTCTAGAGAGAATTTTAAAAGCTTCAAGAGAATTTCAACAATTTTGAGAGGGATTTGAAAAGTTTCAATGGGAATGGGAAGAATTGGGACAAAAATTGGAAAATTTTTAAGGGACTTTGAAAAAATTTCAACTGGAATTTTAGCAATTTTTTTATGTGAAATTGTAAACATGTGGACATGGATTTTGAAAATTCTAGAGAGAATTTTAAAAGCTTCAACAGAATTTCAACAATTTTGAGAGGGATTTGAAAAGTTTCAATGGGAATGGGAAGAATTGGGACAAAAATGGCAAAATTTTTAAGGGACTTTGAAAAAATTTCAACTGGAATTTTAGCCATTTTTTGACGTGAAATTGTAAACATGTGGCCATGGATTTTGAAAATTCTAGAGAGAATTTTAAAAGCTTCAACAGAATTTCAACAATTTTGAGAGGGATTTGAAAAGTTTCAATGGGAATGGGAAGAATTGGGACAAAAATTGGAAAATTTTTAAGGGACTTTGAAAAAATTTCAACTGGAATTTTAGCCATTTTTTGACGTGAAATTGTAAACATGTGGACATGGATTTTGAAAATTCTAGAGAGAATTTTAAAAGCTTCAAGAGAATTTCAACAATTTTGAGAGGGATTTGAAAAGTTTCAATGCGAATGGGAAGAATTGGGACAAAAATTGGAAAATTTTTAAGGGACTTTGAAAAAATTTCAACTGGAATTTTAGCCATTTTTTTAATGTGAAATTGTAAACATGTGGACATGGATTTTGAAAATTCTAGAGAGAATTTTAAAAGCTTCAACAGAATTTCAACAGTTTTGAGAGGGATTTGAAAAGTTTCAATGGGAATGGGAAGAATTGGGACAAAAATTGGAAAATTTTTAAGGGACTTTGAAAAAATTTCAACTGGAATTTTAGCCATTTTTTGACGTGAAATTGTAAACATGTGGCCATGGATTTTGAAAATTCTAGAGAGAATTTTAAAAGCTTCAAGAGAATTTCAACAATTTGGAGAGGGATTTGAAAAGTTTCAATGGGAATGGGAAGAATTGGGACAAAAATTGGAAAATTTTTAAGGGACTTTGAAAAAATTTCAACTGGAATTTTAGCCATTTTTTTATGTGAAATTGTAAACATGTGGACATGGATTTTGAAAATTCTAGAGAGAATTTTAAAAGCTTCAAGAGAATTTCAACAATTTTGAGAGGGATTTGAAAAGTTTCAATGGGAATGGGAAGAATTGGGACAAAAATTGGAAAATTTTTAAGGGACTTTGAAAAAATTTCAACTGGAATTTTAGCAATTTTTTGACGTGAAATTGTAAACATGTGGACATGGATTTTGAAAATTCTAGAGAGAATTTTAAAAGCTTCAAGAGAATTTCAACAATTTTGAGAGGGATTTGAAAAGTTTCAATGGGAATGGGAAGAATTGGGACAAAAATTGGAAAATTTTTAAGGGACTTTGAAAAAATTTCAACTGGAATTTTAGCCATTTTTTTATGTGAAATTGTAAACATGTGGACATGGATTTGAAAATTCTAGAGAGAATTTTAAAAGCTTCAAGAGAATTTCAACAGTTTTGAGAGGGATTTGAAAAGTTTCAATGGGAATGGGAAGAATTGGGACAAAAATTGGAAAATTTTTAAGGGACTTTGAAAAAATTTCAACTGGAATTTTAGCAATTTTTTTATGTGAAATTGTAAACATGTGGACATGGATTTTGAAAATTCTAGAGAGAATTTTAAAAGCTTCAACAGAATTTCAACAGTTTTGAGAGGGATTTGAAAAGTTTCAATGGGAATGGGAAGAATTGGGACAAAAATTGGAAAATTTTTAAGGGACTTTGAAAAAATTTCAACTGGAATTTTAGCCATTTTTTTATGTGAAATTGTAAACATGTGGCCATGGATTTTGAAAATTCTAGAGAGAATTTTAAAAGCTTCAAGAGAATTTCAACAATTTTGAGAGGGATTTGAAAAGTTTCAATGGGAATGGGAAGAATTGGGACAAAAATTGGAAAATTTTTAAGGGACTTTGAAAAAATTTCAACTGGAATTTTAGCCATTTTTTGACGTGAAATTGTAAACATGTGGACATGGATTTTGAAAATTCTAGAGAGAATTTTAAAAGCTTCAAGAGAATTTCAACAGTTTTGAGAGGGATTTGAAAAGTTTCAATGGGAATGGGAAGAATTGGGACAAAAATTGGAAAATTTTTAAGGGACTTTGAAAAAATTTCAACTGGAATTTTAGCCATTTTTTGACGTGAAATTGTAAACATGTGGACATGGATTTTGAAAATTCTAGAGAGAATTTTAAAAGCTTCAACAGAATTTCAACAGTTTTGAGAGGGATTTGAAAAGTTTCAATGGGCATGGGAAGAATTGGGACAAAAATTGGAAAATTTTTCAGGGACTTTGAAAAAATTTCAACTGGAATTTTAGCCATTTTTTGACGTGAAATTGTAAACATGTGGACATGGATTTTGAAAATTCTAGAGAAAATTTTAAAAGCTTCAAGAGAATTTCAACAATTTGAGAGGGATTTGAAAAGTTTCAATGGGAATGGGAAGAATTGGGACAAAAATTGGAAAATTTTTAAGGGACTTTGAAAAAATTTCAACTGGAATTTTAGCCATTTTTTGACGTGAAATTGTAAACATGTGGCCATGGATTTTGAAAATTCTAGAGAGAATTTTAAAAGCTTCAAGAGAATTTCAACAATTTTGAGAGGGATTTGAAAAGTTTCAATGGGAATGGGAAGAATTGGGACAAAAATTGGAAAATTTTGAAGGACTTTGAAAAAATTTCAACTGGAATTTTAGCCATTTTTTTATGTGAAATTGTAAACATGTGGACATGGATTTTGAAAATTCTAGAGAGAATTTTAAAAGCTTCAAGAGAATTTCAACAGTTTTGAGAGGGATTTGAAAAGTTTCAATGGGAATGGGAAGAATTGGGACAAAAATTGGAAAATTTTTAAGGGACTTTGAAAAAATTTCAACTGGAATTTTAGCCATTTTTTTATGTGAAATTGTAAACATGTGGACATGTATTTTGAAAATTCTAGAGAGAATTTTAAAAGCTTCAAGAGAATTTCAACAATTTTGAGAGGGATTTGAAAAGTTTCAATGCGAATGGGAAGAATTGGGACAAAAATTGGAAAATTTTTAAGGGACTTTGAAAAAATTTCAACTGGAATTTTAGCCATTTTTTTATGTGAAATTGTAAACATGTGGCCATGGATTTTGAAAATTCTAGAGAGAATTTTAAAAGCTTCAAGAGAATTTCAACAATTTTGAGAGGGATTTGAAAAGTTTCAATGGGAATGGGAAGAATTGGGACAAAAATTGGAAAATTTTTAAGGGACTTTGAAAAAATTTCAACTGGAATTTTAGCAATTTTTTGACGTGAAATTGTAAACATGTGGACATGGATTTTGAAAATTCTAGAGAGAATTTTAAAAGCTTCAACAGAATTTCAACAATTTTGAGAGGGATTTGAAAAGTTTCAATGGGAATGGGAAGAATTGGGACAAAAATGGCAAAATTTTTAAGGGACTTTGAAAAAATTTCAACTGGAATTTTAGCCATTTTTTTATGTGAAATTGTAAACATGTGGCCATGGATTTTGAAAATTCTAGAGAGAATTTTAAAAGCTTCAAGAGAATTTCAACAATTTTGAGAGGGATTTGAAAAGTTTCAATGGGAATGGGAAGAATTGGGACAAAAATTGGAAAATTTTTAAGGGACTTTGAAAAAATTTCAACTGGAATTTTAGCCATTTTTTTATGTGAAATTGTAAACATGTGGACATGGATTTTGAAAATTCTAGAGAGAATTTTAAAAGCTTCAAGAGAATTTCAACAGTTTTGAGAGGGATTTGAAAAGTTTCAATGGGAATGGGAAGAATTGGGACAAAAATTGGAAAATTTTTAAGGGACTTTGAAAAAATTTCAACTGGAATTTTAGCCATTTTTTTATGTGA
Organism: Streptopelia decaocto; assembly: GCF_964273445.1. Taxonomy (NCBI): domain Eukaryota; kingdom Metazoa; phylum Chordata; class Aves; order Columbiformes; family Columbidae; genus Streptopelia; species Streptopelia decaocto. The sequence goes on from NW_028115858.1 coordinate 32,717, forward strand.
AATTGTAAACATGTGGACATGTATTTTGAAAATTCTAGAGAGAATTTTAAAAGCTTCAAGAGAATTTCAACAATTTTGAGAGGGATTTGAAAAGTTTCAATGCGAATGGGAAGAATTGGGACAAAAATTGGAAAATTTTTAAGGGACTTTGAAAAAATTTCAACTGGAATTTTAGCCATTTTTTTTATGTGAAATTGTAAACATGTGGCCATGGATTTTGAAAATTCTAGAGAGAATTTTAAAAGCTTCAAGAGAATTTCAACAATTTTGAGAGGGATTTGAAAAGTTTCAATGGGAATGGGAAGAATTGGGACAAAAATTGGAAAATTTTTAAGGGACTTTGAAAAAATTTCAACTGGAATTTTAGCAATTTTTTGACGTGAAATTGTAAACATGTGGACATGGATTTTGAAAATTCTAGAGAGAATTTTAAAAGCTTCAACAGAATTTCAACAATTTTGAGAGGGATTTGAAAAGTTTCAATGGGAATGGGAAGAATTGGGACAAAAATGGCAAAATTTTTAAGGGACTTTGAAAAAATTTCAACTGGAATTTTAGCCATTTTTTGACGTGAAATTGTAAACATGTGGCCATGGATTTTGAAAATTCTAGAGAGAATTTTAAAAGCTTCAACAGAATTTCAACAATTTTGAGAGGGATTTGAAAAGTTTCAATGGGAATGGGAAGAATTGGGACAAAAATTGGAAAATTTTTAAGGGACTTTGAAAAAATTTCAACTGGAATTTTAGCCATTTTTTGACGTGAAATTGTAAACATGTGGACATGGATTTTGAAAATTCTAGAGAGAATTTTAAAAGCTTCAAGAGAATTTCAACAATTTGAGAGGGATTTGAAAAGTTTCAATGCGAATGGGAAGAATTGGGACAAAAATTGGAAAATTTTTAAGGGACTTTGAAAAAATTTCAACTGGAATTTTAGCCATTTTTTGACGTGAAATTGTAAACATGTGGACATGGATTTTGAAAATTCTAGAGAGAATTTTAAAAGCTTCAAGAGAATTTCAACAATTTGGAGAGGGATTTGAAAAGTTTCAATGCGAATGGGAAGAATTGGGACAAAAATTGGAAAATTTTTAAGGGACTTTGAAAAAATTTCAACTGGAATTTTAGCCATTTTTTTTATGTGAAATTGTAAACATGTGGACATGGATTTTGAAAATTCTAGAGAGAATTTTAAAAGCTTCAACAGAATTTCAACAGTTTTGAGAGGGATTTGAAAAGTTTCAATGGGAATGGGAAGAATTGGGACAAAAATTGGAAAATTTTTAAGGGACTTTGAAAAAATTTCAACTGGAATTTTAGCCATTTTTTGACGTGAAATTGTAAACATGTGGACATGGATTTTGAAAATTCTAGAGAGAATTTTAAAAGCTTCAAGAGAATTTCAACAATTTGGAGAGGGATTTGAAAAGTTTCAATGGGAATGGGAAGAATTGGGACAAAAATTGGAAAATTTTTAAGGGACTTTGAAAAAATTTCAACTGGAATTTTAGCCATTTTTTTATGTGAAATTGTAAACATGTGGACATGGATTTTGAAAATTCTAGAGAGAATTTTAAAAGCTTCAAGAGAATTTCAACAATTTTGAGAGGGATTTGAAAAGTTTCAATGGGAATGGGAAGAATTGGGACAAAAATTGGAAAATTTTTAAGGGACTTTGAAAAAATTTCAACTGGAATTTTAGCAATTTTTTGACGTGAAATTGTAAACATGTGGACATGGATTTTGAAAATTCTAGAGAGAATTTTAAAAGCTTCAAGAGAATTTCAACAATTTTGAGAGGGATTTGAAAAGTTTCAATGGGAATGGGAAGAATTGGGACAAAAATTGGAAAATTTTTAAGGGACTTTGAAAAAATTTCAACTGGAATTTTAGCAATTTTTTTATGTGAAATTGTAAACATGTGGACATGGATTTTGAAAATTCTAGAGAGAATTTTAAAAGCTTCAACAGAATTTCAACAGTTTTGAGAGGGATTTGAAAAGTTTCAATGGGAATGGGAAGAATTGGGACAAAAATTGGAAAATTTTTAAGGGACTTTGAAAAAATTTCAACTGGAATTTTAGCCATTTTTTTATGTGAAATTGTAAACATGTGGCCATGGATTTTGAAAATTCTAGAGAGAATTTTAAAAGCTTCAAGAGAATTTCAACAATTTTGAGAGGGATTTGAAAAGTTTCAATGGGAATGGGAAGAATTGGGACAAAAATTGGAAAATTTTTAAGGGACTTTGAAAAAATTTCAACTGGAATTTTAGCCATTTTTTGACGTGAAATTGTAAACATGTGGACATGGATTTTGAAAATTCTAGAGAGAATTTTAAAAGCTTCAAGAGAATTTCAACAATTTTGAGAGGGATTTGAAAAGTTTCAATGGGAATGGGAAGAATTGGGACAAAAATTGGAAAATTTTTAATGGACTTTTAAAAAATTTCAACTGGCATTTTAGCCATTTTTTGACGTGAAATTGTAAACATGTGGACATGGATTTTGAAAATTCTAGAGAGAATTTTAAAAGCTTCAAGAGAATTTCAAGAGTTTTGAGAGGGATTTGAAAAGTTTCAATGGGCATGGGAAGAATTGGGACAAAAATTGGAAAATTTTTCAGGGACTTTGAAAAAATTTCAACTGGAATTTTAGCCATTTTTTGACGTGAAATTGTAAACATGTGGACATGGATTTTGAAAATTCTAGAGAAAATTTTAAAAGCTTCAAGAGAATTTCAACAATTTTGAGAGGGATTTGAAAAGTTTCAATGGGAATGGGAAGAATTGGGACAAAAATTGGAAAATTTTTAAGGGACTTTGAAAAAATTTCAACTGGAATTTTATCCATTTTTTTATGTGAAATTGTAAACATGTGGCCATGGATTTTGAAAATTCTAGAGAGAATTTTAAAAGCTTCAAGAGAATTTCAACAATTTTGAGAGGGATTTGAAAAGTTTCAATGGGAATGGGAAGAATTGGGACAAAAATTGGAAAATTTTTAAGGGACTTTGAAAAAATTTCAACTGGAATTTTAGCCATTTTTTTATGTGAAATTGTAAACATGTGGCCATGGATTTTGAAAATTCTAGAGAGAATTTTAAAAGCTTCAAGAGAATTTCAACAGTTTTGAGAGGGATTTGAAAAGTTTCAATGGGAATGGGAAGAATTGGGACAAAAATTGGAAAATTTTTAAGGGACTTTGAAAAAATTTCAACTGGAATTTTAGCCATTTTTTTATGTGAAATTGTAAACATGTGGACATGTATTTTGAAAATTCTAGAGAGAATTTTAAAAGCTTCAAGAGAATTTCAACAATTTTGAGAGGGATTTGAAAAGTTTCAATGCGAATGGGAAGAATTGGGACAAAAATTGGAAAATTTTTAAGGGACTTTGAAAAAATTTCAACTGGAATTTTAGCCATTTTTTTATGTGAAATTGTAAACATGTGGCCATGGATTTTGAAAATTCTAGAGAGAATTTTAAAAGCTTCAAGAGAATTTCAACAATTTTGAGAGGGATTTGAAAAGTTTCAATGGGAATGGGAAGAATTGGGACAAAAATTGGAAAATTTTTAAGGGACTTTGAAAAAATTTCAACTGGAATTTTAGCCATTTTTTGACGTGAAATTGTAAACATGTGGCCATGGATTTTGAAAATTCTAGAGAGAATTTTAAAAGCTTCAAGAGAATTTCAACAATTTTGAGAGGGATTTGAAAAGTTTCAATGGGAATGGGAAGAATTGGGACAAAAATGGCAAAATTTTTAAGGGACTTTGAAAAAATTTCAACTGGAATTTTAGCCATTTTTTGACGTGAAATTGTAAACATGTGGCCATGGATTTTGAAAATTCTAGAGAGAATTTTAAAAGCTTCAACAGAATTTCAACAATTTTGAGAGGGATTTGAAAAGTTTCAATGGGAATGGGAAGAATTGGGACAAAAATTGGAAAATTTTTAAGGGACTTTGAAAAAATTTCAACTGGAATTTTAGCCATTTTTTTACGTGAAATTGTAAACATGTGGCCATGGATTTTGAAAATTCTAGAGAGAATTTTAAAAGCTTCAAGAGAATTTCAACAATTTTGAGAGGGATTTGAAAAGTTTCAATGGGAATGGGAAGAATTGGGACAAAAATTGGAAAATTTTTAAGGGACTTTGAAAAAATTTCAACTGGAATTTTAGCCATTTTTTGACGTGAAATTGTAAACATGTGGACATGGATTTTGAAAATTCTAGAGAGAATTTTAAAAGCTTCAAGAGAATTTCAACAATTTTGAGAGGGATTTGAAAAGTTTCAATGGGAATGGGAAGAATTGGGACAAAAATTGGAAAATTTTAAGGGACTTTGAAAAAATTTCAACTGGAATTTTAGCCATTTTTTGACGTGAAATTGTAAACATGTGGACATGGATTTTGAAAATTCTAGAGAGAATTTTAAAAGCTTCAAGAGAATTTCAACAGTTTTGAGAGGGATTTGAAAAGTTTCAATGGGAATGGGAAGAATTGGGACAAAAATTGGAAAATTTTTAAGGGACTTTGAAAAAATTTCAACTGGAATTTTAGCCATTTTTTGACGTGAAATTGTAAACATGTGGACATGGATTTTGAAAATTCTAGAGAGAATTTTAAAAAGCTTCAAGAGAATTTCAACAATTTTGAGAGGGATTTGAAAAGTTTCAATGGGAATGGGAAGAATTGGGACAAAAATTGGAAAATTTTCAGGGACTTTGAAAAAATTTCAACCTGGAATTTTAGCCATTTTTTGACGTGAAATTGTAAACATGTGGACATGGATTTTGAAAATTCTAGAGAGAATTTTAAAAGCTTCAAGAGAATTTCAACAATTTTGAGAGGGATTTGAAAAGTTTCAATGCGAATGGGAAGAATTGGGACAAAAATTGGAAAATTTTTAAGGGACTTTGAAAAAATTTCAACTGGAATTTTAGCCATTTTTTGACGTGAAATTGTAAACATGTGGCCATGGATTTTGAAAATTCTAGAGAGAATTTTAAAAGCTTCAAGAGAATTTCAACAATTTTGAGAGGGATTTGAAAAGTTTCAATGGGAATGGGAAGAATTGGGACAAAAATGGCAAAATTTTTAAGGGACTTTGAAAAAATTTCAACTGGAATTTTAGCCATTTTTTGACGTGAAATTGTAAACATGTGGCCATGGATTTTGAAAATTCTAGAGAGAATTTTAAAAGCTTCAACAGAATTTCAACAATTTTGAGAGGGATTTGAAAAGTTTCAATGGGAATGGGAAGAATTGGGACAAAAATTGGAAAATTTTTAAGGGACTTTGAAAAAATTTCAACTGGAATTTTAGCCATTTTTTTACGTGAAATTGTAAACATGTGGCCATGGATTTTGAAAATTCTAGAGAGAATTTTAAAAGCTTCAAGAGAATTTCAACAATTTTGAGAGGGATTTGAAAAGTTTCAATGGGAATGGGAAGAATTGGGACAAAAATTGGAAAATTTTTAAGGGACTTTGAAAAAATTTCAACTGGAATTTTAGCCATTTTTTGACGTGAAATTGTAAACATGTGGACATGGATTTTGAAAATTCTAGAGAGAATTTTAAAAGCTTCAAGAGAATTTCAACAATTTTGAGAGGGATTTGAAAAGTTTCAATGGGAATGGGAAGAATTGGGACAAAAATTGGAAAATTTTTAAGGGACTTTGAAAAAATTTCAACTGGAATTTTAGCCATTTTTTGACGTGAAATTGTAAACATGTGGACATGGATTTTGAAAATTCTAGAGAGAATTTTAAAAGCTTCAAGAGAATTTCAACAGTTTTGAGAGGGATTTGAAAAGTTTCAATGGGAATGGGAAGAATTGGGACAAAAATTGGAAAATTTTTAAGGGACTTTGAAAAAATTTCAACTGGAATTTTAGCCATTTTTTGACGTGAAATTGTAAACATGTGGACATGGATTTTGAAAATTCTAGAGAGAATTTTAAAAGCTTCAAGAGAATTTCAACAATTTTGAGAGGGATTTGAAAAGTTTCAATGGGAATGGGAAGAATTGGGACAAAAATTGGAAAATTTTTCAGGGACTTTGAAAAAATTTCAACTGGAATTTTAGCCATTTTTTGACGTGAAATTGTAAACATGTGGACATGGATTTTGAAAATTCTAGAGAGAATTTTAAAAGCTTCAAGAGAATTTCAACAATTTTGAGAGGGATTTGAAAAGTTTCAATGCGAATGGGAAGAATTGGGACAAAAATTGGAAAATTTTTAAGGGACTTTGAAAAAATTTCAACTGGAATTTTAGCCATTTTTTGACGTGAAATTGTAAACATGTGGCCATGGATTTTGAAAATTCTAGAGAGAATTTTAAAAGCTTCAAGAGAATTTCAACAGTTTTGAGAGGGATTTGAAAAGTTTCAATGGGAATGGGAAGAATTGGGACAAAAATTGGAAAATTTTTAAGGGACTTTGAAAAAATTTCAACTGGAATTTTAGCCATTTTTTGACGTGAAATTGTAAACATGTGGACATGGATTTTGAAAATTCTAGAGAGAATTTTAAAAGCTTCAAGAGAATTTCAACAATTTGGAGAGGGATTTGAAAAGTTTCAATGGGAATGGGAAGAATTGGGACAAAAATTGGAAAATTTTTAAGGGACTTTGAAAAAATTTCAACTGGAATTTTAGCCATTTTTTGACGTGAAATTGTAAACATGTGGCCATGGATTTTGAAAATTCTAGAGAGAATTTTAAAAGCTTCAAGAGAATTTCAACAGTTTTGAGAGGGATTTGAAAAGTTTCAATGGGAATGGGAAGAATTGGGACAAAAATTGGAAAATTTTTAAGGGACTTTGAAAAAATTTCAACTGGAATTTTAGCCATTTTTTGACGTGAAATTGTAAACATGTGGACATGGATTTTGAAAATTCTAGAGAGAATTTTAAAAGCTTCAAGAGAATTTCAACAATTTGGAGAGGGATTTGAAAAGTTTCAATGGGAATGGGAAGAATTGGGACAAAAATTGGAAAATTTTTAAGGGACTTTGAAAAAATTTCAACTGGAATTTTAGCAATTTTTTTATGTGAAATTGTAAACATGTGGACATGGATTTTGAAAATTCTAGAGAGAATTTTAAAAGCTTCAACAGAATTTCAACAGTTTTGAGAGGGATTTGAAAAGTTTCAATGGGAATGGGAAGAATTGGGACAAAAATTGGAAAATTTTTCAGGGACTTTGAAAAAATTTCAACTGGAATTTTAGCCATTTTTTGACGTGAAATTGTAAACATGTGGCCATGGATTTTGAAAATTCTAGAGAGAATTTTAAAAGCTTCAACAGAATTTCAACAATTTTGAGAGGAATTTGAAAAGTTTCAATGGGAATGGGAAGAATTGGGACAAAAATTGGAAAACTTTTAAGGGACTTTGAAAAAATTTCAACTGGAATTTTAGCCATTTTTTGACGTGAAATTGTAAACATGTGGACATGGATTTTGAAAATTCTAGAGAGAATTTTAAAAGCTTCAACAGAATTTCAACAGTTTTGAGAGGGATTTGAAAAGTTTCAATGGGAATGGGAAGAATTGGGACAAAAATTGGAAAATTTTTAAGGGACTTTGAAAAAATTTCAACTGGAATTTTAGCCATTTTTTGACGTGAAATTGTAAACATGTGGACATGGATTTTGAAAATTCTAGAGAGAATTTTAAAAGCTTCAAGAGAATTTCAACAATTTTGAGAGGGATTTGAAAAGTTTCAATGGGAATGGGAAGAATTGGGACAAAAACTGGAAAATTTTTAAGGGACTTTGAAAAAATTTCAACTGGAATTTTAGCCATTTTTTTATGTGAAATTGTAAACATGTGGACATGGATTTTGAAAATCTAGAGAGAATTTTAAAAGCTTCAAGAGAATTTCAACAATTTTGAGAGGGATTTGAAAAGTTTCAATGGGAATGGGAAGAATTGGAACAAAAATTGGAAATTTTTTAAGGGACTTTGAAAAAATTTCAACTGGAATTTTAGCCATTTTTTGACGTGAAATTGTAAACATGTGGACATGGATTTTGAAAATTCTAGAGAGAATTTTAAAAGCTTCAACAGAATTTCCAGAATTTTGAGAGGGATTTGAAAGTTTCAATGGGAATGGGAAGAATTGGGACAAAAATTGGAAAATTTTTAAGGGACTTTGAAAAATTTCAACTGGAATTTTAGCCATTTTTTGACGTGAAATTGTAAACATGTGGACATGGATTTTGAAAATTCTAGAGAGAATTTTAAAAGCTTCAAGAGAATTTCAACAATTTGGAGAGGGATTTGAAAAGTTTCAATGGGAATGGGAAGAATTGGGACAAAAATTGGAAAATTTTTAAGGGACTTTGAAAAAATTTCAACTGGAATTTTAGCCATTTTTTGACGTGAAATTGTAAACATGTGGACATGGATTTTGAAAATTCTAGAGAGAATTTTAAAAGCTTCAACAGAATTTCTACAATTTTGAGAGGGATTTGAAAAGTTTCAATGGGAATGGGAAGAATTGGGACAAAAATTGGAAAATTTTTAAGGGACTTTGAAAAAATTTCAACTGGAATTTTAGCCATTTTTTGACGTGAAATTGTAAACATGTGGCCATGGATTTTGAAAAGTCTAGAGAGAATTTTAAAAGCTTCAAGAGAATTTCAACAATTTTGAGAGGGATTTGAAAAGTTTCAATGGGAATGGGAAGAATTGGGACAAAAATTGGAAAATTTTTAAGGGACTTTGAAAAAATTTCAACTGGAATTTTAGCCATTTTTTGACGTGAAATTGTAAACATGTGGACATGGATTTTGAAAATTCTAGAGAGAATTTTAAAAGCTTCAAGAGAATTTCAACAATTTTGAGAGGGATTTGAAAAGTTTCAATGGGAATGGGAAGAATTGGGACAAAAATTGGAAAATTTTTCAGGGACTTTGAAAAAATTTCAACTGGAATTTTAGCCATTTTGTTATGTGAAATTGTAAACATGTGGACATGGATTTTGAAAATTCTAGAGAGAATTTTAAAAGCTTCAACAGAATTTCAACAATTTTGAGAGGGATTTGAAAAGTTTCAATGGGAATGGGAAGAATTGGGACAAAAATTGGAAAATTTTTCAGGGACTTTGAAAAAATTTCAACTGGAATTTTAGCCATTTTTTGACGTGAAATTGTAAACATGTGGCCATGGATTTTGAAAATTCTAGAGAGAATTTTAAAAGCTTCAAGAGACTTTCAACAATTTTGAGAGGGATTTGAAAAGTTTCAATGGGAATGGGAAGAAATTGGGACAAAAATTGGAAAATTTTTAAGGGACTTTGAAAAAATTTCAACTGGAATTTTAGCAATTTTTTTACGTGAAATTGTAAACATGTGGCCATGGATTTTGAAAATTCTAGAGAGAATTTTAAAAGCTTCAACAGAATTTCAACAATTTTGAGAGGGATTTGAAAAGTTTCAATGGGAATGGGAAGAATTGGGACAAAAATTGGAAAATTTTTAAGGGACTTTGAAAAAATTTCAACTGGAATTTTAGCCATTTTTTGACGTGAAAATGTAAACATGTGGCCATGGATTTTGAAAATTCTAGAGAGAATTTTAAAAGCTTCAACAGAATTTCAACAATTTTGAGAGGGATTTGAAAAGTTTCAATGGGAATGGGAAGAATTGGGACAAAAATTGGAAAATTTTTAAGGGACTTTGAAAAAATTTCAACTGGAATTTTAGCCATTTTTTGACGTGAAATTGTAAACATGTGGACATGGATTTTGAAAATTCTAGAGAGAATTTTAAAAGCTTCAAGAGAATTTCAACAATTTTGAGAGGGATTTGAAAAGTTTCAATGGGAATGGGAAGAATTGGGACAAAAATTGGAAAATTTTTCAGGGACTTTGAAAAAATTTCAACTGGAATTTTAGCCATTTTGTTATGTGAAATTGTAAACATGTGGACATGGATTTTGAAAATTCTAGAGAGAATTTTAAAAGCTTCAACAGAATTTCAACAGTTTTGAGAGGGATTTGAAAAGTTTCAATGGGAATGGGAAGAATTGGGACAAAAATTGGAAAATTTTTAAGGGACTTTGAAAAAATTTCAACTGGAATTTTAGCCATTTTTTGACGTGAAATTGTAAACATGTGGACATGGATTTTGAAAATTCTAGAGAGAATTTTAAAAGCTTCAAGAGAATTTCAACAATTTTGAGAGGGATTTGAAAAGTTTCAATGGGAATGGGAAGAATTGGGACAAAAACTGGAAAATTTTTAAGGGACTTTGAAAAAATTTCAACTGGAATTTTAGCCATTTTTTTATGTGAAATTGTAAACATGTGGACATGGATTTTGAAAATCTAGAGAGAATTTTAAAAGCTTCAAGAGAATTTCAACAATTTTGAGAGGGATTTGAAAAGTTTCAATGGGAATGGGAAGAATTGGGACAAAAATTGGAAAATTTTTAAGGGACTTTGAAAAAATTTCAACTGGAATTTTAGCCATTTTTTGACGTGAAATTGTAAACATGTGGACATGGATTTTGAAAATTCTAGAGAGAATTTTAAAAGCTTCAAGAGAATTTCAACAATTTTGAGAGGGATTTGAAAAGTTTCAATGGGAATGGGAAGAATTGGGACAAAAATTGGAAAATTTTTAAGGGACTTTGAAAAAATTTCAACTGGAATTTTAGCCATTTTTTGACGTGAAATTGTAAACATGTGGACATGGATTTTGAAAATTCTAGAGAGAATTTTAAAAGCTTCAAGAGAATTTCAACAATTTTGAGAGGGATTTGAAAAGTTTCAATGCGAATGGGAAGAATTGGGACAAAAATTGGAAAATTTTTAAGGGACTTTGAAAAAATTTCAACTGGAATTTTAGCCATTTTTTTTATGTGAAATTGTAAACATGTGGACATGGATTTTGAAAATTCTAGAGAGAATTTTAAAAGCTTCAAGAGAATTTCAACAGTTTTGAGAGGGATTTGAAAAGTTTCAATGGGAATGGGAAGAATTGGGACAAAAATTGGAAAATTTTTAAGGGACTTTGAAAAAATTTCAACTGGAATTTTAGCCATTTTTTGACGTGAAATTGTAAACATGTGGACATGGATTTTGAAAATTCTAGAGAGAATTTTAAAAGCTTCAAGAGAATTTCAACAATTTGGAGAGGGATTTGAAAAGTTTCAATGGGAATGGGAAGAATTGGGACAAAAATTGGAAAATTTTTAAGGGACTTTGAAAAAATTTCAACTGGAATTTTAGCCATTTTTTTATGTGAAATTGTAAACATGTGGACATGGATTTTGAAAATTCTAGAGAGAATTTTAAAAGCTTCAACAGAATTTCAACAATTTTGAGAGGGATTTGAAAAGTTTCAATGGGAATGGGAAGAATTGGGACAAAAATTGGAAAATTTTTAAGGGACTTTGAAAAAATTTCAACTGGAATTTTAGCAATTTTTTGACGTGAAATTGTAAACATGTGGACATAGATTTTGAAAATTCTAGAGAGAATTTTAAAAGCTTCAAGAGAATTTCAACAATTTTGAGAGGGATTTGAAAAGTTTCAATGGGAATGGGAAGAATTGGGACAAAAATTGGAAAATTTTTAAGGGACTTTGAAAAAATTTCAACTGGAATTTTAGCCATTTTTTTATGTGAAATTGTAAACATGTGGACATGGATTTTGAAAATTCTAGAGAGAATTTTAAAAGCTTCAAGAGAATTTCAACAATTTTGAGAGGGATTTGAAAAGTTTCAATGGGAATGGGAAGAATTGGGACAAAAATTGGAAAATTTTTAAGGGACTTTGAAAAAATTTCAACTGGAATTTTAGCAATTTTTTTATGTGAAATTGTAAACATGTGGACATGGATTTTGAAAATTCTAGAGAGAATTTTAAAAGCTTCAACAGAATTTCAACAGTTTTGAGAGGGATTTGAAAAGTTTCAATGGGAATGGGAAGAATTGGGACAAAAATTGGAAAATTTTTCAGGGACTTTGAAAAAATTTCAACTGGAATTTTAGCCATTTTTTGACGTGAAATTGTAAACATGTGGCCATGGATTTTGAAAATTCTAGAGAGAATTTTAAAAGCTTCAACAGAATTTCAACAATTTTGAGAGGAATTTGAAAAGTTTCAATGGGAATGGGAAGAATTGGGACAAAAATTGGAAAACTTTTAAGGGACTTTGAAAAAATTTCAACTGGAATTTTAGCCATTTTTTGACGTGAAATTGTAAACATGTGGACATGGATTTTGAAAATTCTAGAGAGAATTTTAAAAGCTTCAACAGAATTTCAACAGTTTTGAGAGGGATTTGAAAAGTTTCAATGGGAATGGGAAGAATTGGGACAAAAATTGGAAAATTTTTAAGGGACTTTGAAAAAATTTCAACTGGAATTTTAGCCATTTTTTGACGTGAAATTGTAAACATGTGGACATGGATTTTGAAAATTCTAGAGAGAATTTTAAAAGCTTCAAGAGAATTTCAACAATTTTGAGAGGGATTTGAAAAGTTTCAATGGGAATGGGAAGAATTGGGACAAAAACTGGAAAATTTTTAAGGGACTTTGAAAAAATTTCAACTGGAATTTTAGCCATTTTTTTATGTGAAATTGTAAACATGTGGACATGGATTTTGGAAATCTAGAGAGAATTTTAAAAGCTTCAAGAGAATTTCAACAATTTTGAGAGGGATTTGAAAAGTTTCAATGGGAATGGGAAGAATTGGAACAAAAATTGGAAATTTTTTAAGGGACTTTGAAAAAATTTCAACTGGAATTTTAGCCATTTTTTGACGTGAAATTGTAAACATGTGGACATGGATTTTGAAAATTCTAGAGAGAATTTTAAAAGCTTCAACAGAATTTCCAGAATTTTGAGAGGGATTTGAAAGTTTCAATGGGAATGGGAAGAATTGGGACAAAAATTGGAAAATTTTTAAGGGACTTTGAAAAAATTTCAACTGGAATTTTAGCCATTTTTTGACGTGAAATTGTAAACATGTGGACATGGATTTTGAAAATTCTAGAGAGAATTTTAAAAGCTTCAACAGAATTTCAACAATTTGGAGAGGGATTTGAAAAGTTTCAATGGGAATGGGAAGAATTGGGACAAAAACTGGAAAATTTTTCAGGGACTTTGAAAAAATTTCAACTGGAATTTTAGCAATTTTTTTATGTGAAATTGTAAACATGTGGCCATGGATTTTGAAAATTCTAGAGAGAATTTTAAAAGCTTTAACAGAATTTCTACAATTTTGAGAGGGATTTGAAAAGTTTCAATGGGAATGGGAAGAATTGGGACAAAAATTGGAAAATTTTTAAGGGACTTTGAAAAAATTTCAACTGGAATTTTAGCCATTTTTTGACGTGAAATTGTAAACATGTGGACATGGATTTTGAAAATTCTAGAGAGAATTTTAAAAGCTTCAACAGAATTTCTACAATTTTGAGAGGGATTTGAAAAGTTTCAATGGGAATGGGAAGAATTGGGACAAAAATTGGAAAATTTTTAAGGGACTTTGAAAAAATTTCAACTGGAATTTTAGCCATTTTTTGACGTGAAATTGTAAACATGTGGACATGGATTTTGAAAATTCTAGAGAGAATTTTAAAAGCTTCAAGAGAATTTCCAGAATTTTGAGAGGGATTTGAAAGGTTTCAATGGGAATGGGAAGAATTGGGACAAAAATTGGAAAATTTTTAAGGGACTTTGAAAAAATTTCAACTGGAATTTTAGCCATTTTTTTATGTGAAATTGTAAACATGTGGACATGGATTTTGAAAATTCTAGAGAAAATTTTAAAAGCTTCAAGAGAATTTCAACAATTTTGAGAGGGATTTGAAAAGTTTCAATGGGAATGGGAAGAATTGGGACAAAAATTGGAAAATTTTTAAGGGACTTGGAAAAAATTGCAACTGGAATTTTAGCAATTTTTTGACGTGAAATTGTAAACGTGTGGACATGGATTTTGAAAATTCTAGAGAGAATTTTAAAAGCTTCAAGAGAATTTCAACAATTTGGAGAGGGATTTGAAAAGTTTCAATGGGAATGGGAAGAATTGGGACAAAAATTGGAAAATTTTTAAGGGACTTTGAAAAAATTTCAACTGGAATTTTAGCAAATTTTTTATGTGAAATTGTAAACATGTGGACATGGATTTTGAAAATTCTAGAGAGAATTTTAAAAGCTTCAACAGAATTTCAACAGTTTTGAGAGGGATTTGAAAAGTTTCAATGGGAATGGGAAGAATTGGGACAAAAATTGGAAAATTTTTCAGGGACTTTGAAAAAATTTCAACTGGAATTTTAGCCATTTTTTGACGTGAAATTGTAAACATGTGGACATGGATTTTGAAAATTCTAGAGAGAATTTTAAAAGCTTCAACAGAATTTCAACAATTTTGAGAGGAATTTGAAAAGTTTCAATGGGAATGGGAAGAATTGGGACAAAAATTGGAAAACTTTTAAGGGACTTTGAAAAAATTTCAACTGGAATTTTAGCCATTTTTTGACGTGAAATTGTAAACATGTGGACATGGATTTTGAAAATTCTAGAGAGAATTTTAAAAGCTTCAAGAGAATTTCCACAATTTGGAGAGGGATTTGAAAAGTTTCAATGGGAATGGGAAGAATTGGGACAAAAATTGGAAAATTTTTAAGGGACTTTGAAAAAATTTCAACTGGAATTTTAGCAATTTTTTTATGTGAAATTGTAAACATGTGGACATGGATTTTGAAAATTCTAGAGAGAATTTTAAAAGCTTCAACAGAATTTCAACAGTTTTGAGAGGAATTTGAAAAGTTTCAATGGGAATGGGAAGAATTGGGACAAAAATTGGAAAATTTTTCAGGGACTTTGAAAAAATTTCAACTGGAATTTTAGCCATTTTTTGACGTGAAATTGTAAACATGTGGACATGGATTTTGAAAATTCTAGAGAGAATTTTAAAAGCTTCAACAGAATTTCAACAATTTTGAGAGGGATTTGAAAAGTTTCAATGGGAATGGGAAGAATTGGGACAAAAATTGGAAAACTTTTAAGGGACTTTGAAAAAATTTCAACTGGAATTTTAGCCATTTTTTGACGTGAAATTGTAAACATGTGGACATGGATTTTGAAAATTCTAGAGAGAATTTTAAAAGCTTCAACAGAATTTCAACAGTTTTGAGAGGGATTTGAAAAGTTTCAATGGGAATGGGAAGAATTGGGACAAAAATTGGAAAATTTTTCAGGGACTTTGAAAAAATTTCAACTGGAATTTTAGCCATTTTTTGACGTGAAATTGTAAACATGTGGACATGGATTTTGAAAATTCTAGAGAGAATTTTAAAAGCTTCAAGAGAATTTCAACAATTTTGAGAGGGATTTGAAAAGTTTCAATGGGAATGGGAAGAATTGGGACAAAAATTGGAAAACTTTTAAGGGACTTTGAAAAAATTTCAACTGGAATTTTAGACATTTTTTTATGTGAAATTGTAAACATGTGGACATGGATTTTGAAAATTCTAGAGAGAATTTTAAAAGCTTCAACAGAATTTCCACAATTTTGAGAGGGATTTGAAAAGTTTCAATGGGAATGGGAAGAATTGGGACAAAAACTGGAAAATTTTTCAGGGACTTTGAAAAAATTTCAACTGGAATTTTAGCCATTTTTTGACGTGAAATTGTAAACATGTGGACATGGATTTTGAAAATCTAGAGAGAATTTTAAAAGCTTCAAGAGAATTTCAACAATTTTGAGAGGGATTTGAAAAGTTTCAATGGGAATGGGAAGAATTGGAACAAAAACTGGAAATTTTTTAAGGGACTTTGAAAAAATTTCAACTGGAAGTTTAGCCATTTTTTGACGTGAAATTGTAAACATGTGGCCATGGATTTTGAAAATTCTAGAGAGAATTTTAAAAGCTTCAACAGAATTTCAACAATTTTGAGAGGGATTTGAAAAGTTTCAATGGGAATGGGAAGAATTGGGACAAAAATTGGAAAATTTTTAAGGGACTTTGAAAAAATTTCAACTGGAATTTTAGCCATTTTTTGACGTGAAATTGTAAACATGTGGACATGGATTTTGAAAATTCTAGAGAGAATTTTAAAAGCTTCAAGAGAATTTCAACAATTTTGAGAGGGATTTGAAAAGTTTCAATGGGAATGGGAAGAATTGGGACAAAAACTGGAAAATTTTTCAGGGACTTTGAAAAAATTTCAACTGGAATTTTAGCCATTTTTTGACGTGAAATTGTAAACATGTGGACATGGATTTTGAAAATTCTAGAGAGAATTTTAAAAGCTTCAACAGAATTTCAACAATTTTGAGAGGGATTTGAAAAGTTTCAATGGGAATGGGAAGAATTGGGACAAAAATTGGAAATTTTTAAGGGACTTTGAAAAAATTTCAACTGGAATTTTAGCAATTTTTTTATGTGAAATTGTAAACATGTGGCCATGGATTTTGAAAATTCTAGAGAGAATTTTAAAAGCTTCAACAGAATTTCAACAATTTTGAGAGGGATTTGAAAAGTTTCAATGGGAATGGGAAGAATTGGGACAAAAATTGGAAAATTTTTCAGGGACTTTGAAAAAATTTCAACTGGAATTTTAGCCATTTTTTGACGTGAAATTGTAAACATGTGGACATGGATTTTGAAAATTCTAGAGAGAATTTTAAAAGCTTCAAGAGAATTTCAACAATTTTGAGAGGGATTTGAAAAGTTTCAATGGGAATGGGAAGAATTGGGACAAAAATTGGAAAATTTTTAAGGGACTTTGAAAAAATTTCAACTGGAATTTTAGCCATTTTTTGACGTGAAATTGTAAACATGTGGCCATGGATTTTGAAAATTCTAGAGAGAATTTTAAAAGCTTCAACAGAATTTCAACAATTTTGAGAGGGATTTGAAAAGTTTCAATGGGAATGGGAAGAATTGGGACAAAAATTGGAAAATTTTTAAGGGACTTTGAAAAAATTTCAACTGGAATTTTAGCCATTTTTTTACGTGAAATTGTAAACATGTGGACATGGATTTTGAAAATTCTAGAGAGAATTTTAAAAGCTTCAAGAGAATTTCAACAATTTTGAGAGGGATTTGAAAAGTTTCCATGGGAATGGGAAGAATTGGGACAAAAATGGGAAAATTTTTAAGGGACTTTGAAAAAATTTCAACTGGAATTTTAGCCATTTTTTGACGTGAAATTGTAAACATGTGGACATGGATTTTGAAAATTCTAGAGAGAATTTTAAAAGCTTTAACAGAATTTCTACAATTTTGAGAGGGATTTGAAAAGTTTCAATGGGAATGGGAAGAATTGGGACAAAAATTGGAAAATTTTTAAGGGACTTTGAAAAAATTTCAACTGGAATTTTAGCCATTTTTTGACGTGAAATTGTAAACATGTGGCCATGGATTTTGAAAATTCTAGAGAGAATTTTAAAAGCTTCAACAGAATTTCAACAATTTTGAGAGGGATTTGAAAAGTTTCAATGGGAATGGGAAGAATTGGGACAAAAATTGGAAAATTTTTCAGGGACTTTGAAAAAATTTCAACTGGAATTTTAGCCATTTTTTGACGTGAAATTGTAAACATGTGGACATGGATTTTGAAAATTCTAGAGAGAATTTTAAAAGCTTCAAGAGAATTTCAACAATTTTGAGAGGGATTTGAAAAGTTTCAATGGGAATGGGAAGAATTGGGACAAAAATTGGAAAATTTTTAAGGGACTTTGAAAAAATTTCAACTGGAATTTTAGCCATTTTTTGACGTGAAATTGTAAACATGTGGCCATGGATTTTGAAAATTCTAGAGAGAATTTTAAAAGCTTCAACAGAATTTCAACAATTTTGAGAGGGATTTGAAAAGTTTCAATGGGAATGGGAAGAATTGGGACAAAAATTGGAAAATTTTTAAGGGACTTTGAAAAAATTTCAACTGGAATTTTAGCCATTTTTTTACGTGAAATTGTAAACATGTGGACATGGATTTTGAAAATTCTAGAGAGAATTTTAAAAGCTTCAAGAGAATTTCAACAATTTTGAGAGGGATTTGAAAAGTTTCCATGGGAATGGGAAGAATTGGGACAAAAATGGGAAAATTTTTAAGGGACTTTGAAAAAATTTCAACTGGAATTTTAGCCATTTTTTGACGTGAAATTGTAAACATGTGGACATGGATTTTGAAAATTCTAGAGAGAATTTTAAAAGCTTTAACAGAATTTCTACAATTTTGAGAGGGATTTGAAAAGTTTCAATGGGAATGGGAAGAATTGGGACAAAAATTGGAAAATTTTTAAGGGACTTTGAAAAAATTTCAACTGGAATTTTAGCCATTTTTTGACGTGAAATTGTAAACATGTGGCCATGGATTTTGAAAATTCTAGAGAGAATTTTAAAAGCTTCAACAGAATTTCAACAATTTTGAGAGGGATTTGAAAAGTTTCAATGGGAATGGGAAGAATTGGGACAAAAATTGGAAAATTTTTAAGGGACTTTGAAAAAATTTCAACTGGAATTTTAGCCATTTTTTGACGTGAAATTGTAAACATGTGGACATGGATTTTGAAAATTCTAGAGAGAATTTTAAAAGCTTCAAGAGAATTTCAACAATTTTGAGAGGGATTTGAAAAGTTTCAATGGGAATGGGAAGAATTGGGACAAAAATTGGAAAATTTTTAAGGGACTTTGAAAAAATTTCAACTGGAATTTTAGCCATTTTTTGACGTGAAATTGTAAACATGTGGACATGGATTTTGAAAATTCTAGAGAGAATTTTAAAAGCTTTAACAGAATTTCTACAATTTGGAGAGGGATTTGAAAAGTTTCAATGGGAATGGGAAGAATTGGGACAAAAATTGGAAAATTTTTAAGGGACTTTGAAAAAATTTCAACTGGAATTTTAGCCATTTTTTGACGTGAAATTGTAAACATGTGGACATGGATTTTGAAAATTCTAGAGAGAATTTTAAAAGCTTCAAGAGAATTTCAACAATTTTGAGAGGGATTTGAAAAGTTTCAATGGGAATGGGAAGAATTGGGACAAAAATTGGAAAATTTTTCAGGGACTTTGAAAAAATTTCAACTGGAATTTTAGCCATTTTTTGACGTGAAATTGTAAACCTGTGGACATGGATTTTGAAAATTCTAGAGAGAATTTTAAAAGCTTCAAGAGAATTTCAACAATTTTGAGAGGGATTTGAAAAGTTTCAATGGGAATGGGAAGAATTGGGACAAAAATTGGAATATTTTTAAGGGACTTTGAAAAAATTTCAACTGGAATTTTAGCAATTTTTTGACGTGAAATTGTAAACATGTGGACATGGATTTTGAAAATTCTAGAGAGAATTTTAAATGCTTCAACAGAATTTCAACAATTTTGAGAGGGATTTGAAAAGTTTCAATGGGAATGGGAAGAATTGGGACAAAAATTGGAAAATTTTTAAGGGACTTTGAAAAAATTTCAACTGGAATTTTAGCCATTTTTTTATGTGAAATTGTAAACATGTGGCCATGGATTTTGAAAATTCTAGAGAGAATTTTAAAAGCTTCAACAGAATTTCTACAATTTTGAGAGGGATTTGAAAAGTTTCAATGGGAATGGGAAGAATTGGGACAAAAATTGGAAAATTTTTAAGGGACTTTGAAAAAATTTCAACTGGAATTCTGGCCATTTTTTTATGTGAAATTGTAAACATGTGGCCATGGATTTTGAAAATTCTAGAGAGAATTTTAAAAGCTTCAAGAGAATTTCAACAATTTTGAGAGGGATTTGAAAAGTTTCAATGGGAATGGGAAGAATTGGGACAAAAATTGGAAAATTTTTAAGGGACTTGGAAAAAATTTCAACTGGAATTTTAGCAATTTTTTGACGTGAAATTGTAAACATGTGGACATGGATTTTGAAAATTCTAGAGAGAATTTTAAAAGCTTCAACAGAATTTCAACAATTTTGAGAGGGATTTGAAAAGTTTCAATGGGAATGGGAAGAATTGGGACAAAAATTGGAAAATTTTTAAGGGACTTTGAAAAAATTTCAACTGGAATTTTAGCCATTTTTTGACGTGAAATTGTAAACATGTGGCCATGGATTTTGAAAATTCTAGAGAGAATTTTAAAAGCTTCAAGAGAATTTCAACAATTTTGAGAGGGATTTGAAAAGTTTCAATGGGAATGGGAAGAATTGGGACAAAAATGGCAAAATTTTTAAGGGACTTTGAAAAAATTTCAACTGGAATTTTAGCCATTTTTTTACGTGAAATTGTAAACATGTGGCCATGGATTTTGAAAATTCTAGAGAGAATTTTAAAAGCTTCAAGAGAATTTCAACAATTTTGAGAGGGATTTGAAAAGTTTCAATGGGAATGGGAAGAATTGGGACAAAAATTGGAAAATTTTTAAGGGACTTTGAAAAAATTTCAACTGGAATTTTAGCCATTTTTTTATGTGAAATTGTAAACATGTGGACATGGATTTTGAAAATTCTAGAGAGAATTTTAAAAGCTTCAAGAGAATTTCAACAATTTTGAGAGGGATTTGAAAAGTTTCAATGGGAATGGGAAGAATTGGGACAAAAATTGGAAAATTTTTAAGGGACTTTGAAAAAATTTCAACTGGAATTTTAGCCATTTTTTGACGTGAAATTGTAAACATGTGGCCATGGATTTTGAAAATTCTAGAGAGAATTTTAAAAGCTTCAAGAGAATTTCAACAATTTTGAGAGGGATTTGAAGAGTTTCAATGGGAATGGGAAGAATTGGGACAAAAATTGGAAAATTTTTAAGGGACTTTGAAAAAATTTCAACTGGAATTTTAGCCATTTTTTGACGTGAAATTGTAAACATGTGGACATGGATTTTGAAAATTCTAGAGAGAATTTTAAAAGCTTCAAGAGAATTTCAACAATTTTGAGAGGGATTTGAAAAGTTTCAATGGGAATGGGAAGAATTGGGACAAAAATTGGAAAATTTTTAAGGGACTTTGAAAAAATTTCAACTGGAATTTTAGCCATTTTTTTATGTGAAATTGTAAACATGTGGACATGGATTTTGAAAATTCTAGAGAGAATTTTAAAAGCTTCAAGAGAATTTCAACAATTTTGAGAGGGATTTGAAAAGTTTCAATGGGAATGGGAAGAATTGGGACAAAAATTGGAAAATTTTTAAGGGACTTTGAAAAAATTTCAACTGGAATTTTAGCCATTTTTTGACGTGAAATTGTAAACATGTGGCCATGGATTTTGAAAATTCTAGAGAGAATTTTAAAAGCTTCAAGAGAATTTCAACAATTTTGAGAGGGATTTGAAAAGTTTCAATGGGAATGGGAAGAATTGGGACAAAAATTTGAAAATTTTTCAGGGACTTTGAAAAAATTTCAACTGGAATTTTAGCCATTTTTTGACGTGAAATTGTAAACATGTGGCCATGGATTTTGAAAATTCTAGAGAGAATTTTAAAAGCTTCAACAGAATTTCAACAATTTTGAGAGGGATTTGAAAAGTTTCAATGGGAATGGGAAGAATTGGGACAAAAATTGGAAAATTTTTAAGGGACTTTGAAAAAATTTCAACTGGAATTTTAGCCATTTTTTTATGTGAAATTGTAAACATGTGGCCATGGATTTTGAAAATTCTAGAGAGAATTTTAAAAGCTTCAAGAGAATTTCAACAATTTTGAGAGGGATTTGAAAAGTTTCAATGGGAATGGGAAGAATTGGGACAAAAATTGGAAAATTTTTAAGGGACTTTGAAAAAATTTCAACTGGAATTTTAGCCATTTTTTGACGTGAAATTGTAAACATGTGGCCATGGATTTTGAAAATTCTAGAGAGAATTTTAAAAGCTTCAAGAGAATTTCAACAATTTTGAGAGGGATTTGAAGAGTTTCAATGGGAATGGGAAGAATTGGGACAAAAATTGGAAAATTTTTAAGGGACTTTGAAAAAATTTCAACTGGAATTTTAGCCATTTTTTGACGTGAAATTGTAAACATGTGGACATGGATTTTGAAAATTCTAGAGAGAATTTTAAAAGCTTCAAGAGAATTTCAACAATTTTGAGAGGGATTTGAAAAGTTTCAATGGGAATGGGAAGAATTGGGACAAAAATTGGAAAATTTTTAAGGGACTTTGAAAAAATTTCAACTGGAATTTTAGCCATTTTTTTATGTGAAATTGTAAACATG
Source organism: Streptopelia decaocto (assembly GCF_964273445.1). Taxonomy (NCBI): domain Eukaryota; kingdom Metazoa; phylum Chordata; class Aves; order Columbiformes; family Columbidae; genus Streptopelia; species Streptopelia decaocto. The sequence continues at coordinate 54,881 of NW_028115858.1, forward strand.
TGGACATGGATTTTGAAAATTCTAGAGAGAATTTTAAAAGCTTCAAGAGAATTTCAACAATTTTGAGAGGGATTTGAAAAGTTTCAATGGGAATGGGAAGAATTGGGACAAAAATTGGAAAATTTTTAAGGGACTTTGAAAAAATTTCAACTGGAATTTTAGCCATTTTTTGACGTGAAATTGTAAACATGTGGCCATGGATTTTGAAAATTCTAGAGAGAATTTTAAAAGCTTCAAGAGAATTTCAACAATTTTGAGAGGGATTTGAAAAGTTTCAATGGGAATGGGAAGAATTGGGACAAAAATTTGAAAATTTTTCAGGGACTTTGAAAAAATTTCAACTGGAATTTTAGCCATTTTTTGACGTGAAATTGTAAACATGTGGCCATGGATTTTGAAAATTCTAGAGAGAATTTTAAAAGCTTCAACAGAATTTCAACAATTTTGAGAGGGATTTGAAAAGTTTCAATGGGAATGGGAAGAATTGGGACAAAAATTGGAAAATTTTTAAGGGACTTTGAAAAAATTTCAACTGGAATTTTAGCCATTTTTTTATGTGAAATTGTAAACATGTGGACATGGATTTTGAAAATTCTAGAGAGAATTTTAAAAGCTTCAAGAGAATTTCAACAATTTTGAGAGGGATTTGAAAAGTTTCAATGGGAATGGGAAGAATTGGGACAAAAATTGGAAAATTTTTAAGGGACTTTGAAAAAATTTCAACTGGAATTTTAGCCATTTTTTTATGTGAAATTGTAAACATGTGGCCATGGATTTTGAAAATTCTAGAGAGAATTTTAAAAGCTTCAAGAGAATTTCAACAATTTTGAGAGGGATTTGAAAAGTTTCAATGGGAATGGGAAGAATTGGGACAAAAATTGGAAAATTTTTAAGGGACTTTGAAAAAATTTCAACTGGAATTTTAGCCATTTTTTGACGTGAAATTGTAAACATGTGGACATGGATTTTGAAAATTCTAGAGAGAATTTTAAAAGCTTCAAGAGAATTTCAACAATTTTGAGAGGGATTTGAAAAGTTTCAATGGGAATGGGAAGAATTGGGACAAAAATTGGAAAATTTTTAATGGACTTTTAAAAAATTTCAACTGGCATTTTAGCCATTTTTTGACGTGAAATTGTAAACATGTGGACATGGATTTTGAAAATTCTAGAGAGAATTTTAAAAGCTTCAACAGAATTTCAACAGTTTTGAGAGGGATTTGAAAAGTTTCAATGGGAATGGGAAGAATTGGGACAAAAATTGGAAAATTTTTAAGGGACTTTGAAAAAATTTCAACTGGAATTTTAGCCATTTTTTGACGTGAAATTGTAAACATGTGGACATGGATTTTGAAAATTCTAGAGAGAATTTTAAAAGCTTCAAGAGAATTTCAACAATTTGGAGAGGGATTTGAAACGTTTCAATGGGAATGGGAAGAATTGGGACAAAAATTGGAAAACTTTTAAGGGACTTTGAAAAAATTTCAACTGGAATTTTAGCCATTTTTTTTAAGTGAAATTGTAAACATGTGGACATGGATTTTGAAAATTCTAGAGAGAATTTTAAAAGCTTCAAGAGAATTTCTACAATTTTGAGAGGGATTTGAAAAGTTTCAATGGGAATGGGAAGAATTGGGACAAAAATTGGAAAATTTTTCAGGGACTTTGAAAAAATTTCAACTGGAATTTTAGCCATTTTTTGACGTGAAATTGTAAACATGTGGACATGGATTTTGAAAATTCTAGAGAGAATTTTAAAAGCTTCAAGAGAATTTCAACAATTTTGAGAGGGATTTGAAAAGTTTCAATGGGAATGGGAAGAATTGGGACAAAAATTGGAAAATTTTTCAGGGACTTTGAAAAAATTTCAACTGGAATTTTAGCCATTTTTTAATGTGAAATTGTAAACATGTGGCCATGGATTTTGAAAATTCTAGAGAGAATTTTAAAAGCTTCAACAGAATTTCAACAATTTTGAGAGGGATTTGAAAAGTTTCAATGGGAATGGGAAGAATTGGGACAAAAATTGGAAAATTTTTAAGGGACTTTGAAAAAATTTCAACTGGAATTTTAGCCATTTTTTTATGTGAAATTGTAAACATGTGGACATGGATTTTGAAAATTCTAGAGAGAATTTTAAAAGCTTCAACAGAATTTCAACAGTTTTGAGAGGGATTTGAAAAGTTTCAATGGGAATGGGAAGAATTGGGACAAAAATTGGAAAATTTTTAAGGGACTTTGAAAAAATTTCAACTGGAATTTTAGCCATTTTTTGACGTGAAATTGTAAACATGTGGACATGGATTTTGAAAATTCTAGAGAGAATTTTAAAAGCTTCAACAGAATTTCTACAACTTTGAGAGGGATTTGAAAAGTTTCAATGGGAATGGGAAGAATTGGGACAAAAATTGGAAAATTTTTAAGGGACTTTGAAAAAATTTCAACTGGAATTTTAGCCATTTTTTGACGTGAAATTGTAAACATGTGGCCATGGATTTTGAAAATTCTAGAGAGAATTTTAAAAGCTTCAAGAGAATTTCAACAATTTTGAGAGGGATTTGAAAAGTTTCAATGGGAATGGGAAGAATTGGGACAAAAATTGGAAAATTTTTAAGGGACTTTGAAATAATTTCAACTGGAATTTTAGCCATTTTTTTATGTGAAATTGTAAACATGTGGCCATGGATTTTGAAAATTCTAGAGAGAATTTTAAAAGCTTCAACAGAATTTCTACAATTTTGAGAGGGATTTGAAAAGTTTCAATGGGAATGGGAAGAATTGGGACAAAAATTGGAAAATTTTTAAGGGACTTTGAAAAAATTTCAACTGGAATTTTAGCCATTTTTTTATGTGAAATTGTAAACATGTGGCCATGGATTTTGAAAATTCTAGAGAGAATTTTAAAAGCTTCAACAGAATTTCTACAATTTTGAGAGGGATTTGAAAAGTTTCAATGGGAATGGGAAGAATTGGGACAAAAATTGGAAAATTTTTAAGGGACTTTGAAAAAATTTCAACTGGAATTCTGGCCATTTTTTTATGTGAAATTGTAAACATGTGGCCATGGATTTTGAAAATTCTAGAGAGAATTTTAAAAGCTTCAAGAGAATTTCAACAATTTTGAGAGGGATTTGAAAAGTTTCAATGGGAATGGGAAGAATTGGGACAAAAATTGGAAAATTTTTAAGGGACTTGGAAAAAATTTCAACTGGAATTTTAGCCATTTTTTTATGTGAAATTGTAAACATGTGGCCATGGATTTTGAAAATTCTAGAGAGAATTTTAAAAGCTTCAAGAGAATTTCAACAATTTTGAGAGGGATTTGAAAAGTTTCAATGGGAATGGGAAGAATTGGGACAAAAATTGGAAAATTTTTAAGGGACTTGGAAAAAATTTCAACTGGAATTTTAGCAATTTTTTGACGTGAAATTGTAAACATGTGGCCATGGATTTTGAAAATTCTAGAGAGAATTTTAAAAGCTTCAAGAGAATTTCAACAATTTTGAGAGGGATTTGAAAAGTTTCAATGGGAATGGGAAGAATTGGGACAAAAATTGGAAAATTTTTAAGGGACTTTGAAAAAATTTCAACTGGAATTTTAGCCATTTTTTGACGTGAAATTGTAAACATGTGGACATGGATTTTGAAAATTCTAGAGAGAATTTTAAAAGCTTCAAGAGAATTTCAACAATTTTGAGAGGGATTTGAAAAGTTTCAATGGGAATGGGAAGAATTGGGACAAAAATTGGAAAATTTTTAAGGGACTTTGAAAAAATTTCAACTGGAATTTTAGCCATTTTTTGACGTGAAATTGTAAACATGTGGCCATGGATTTTGAAAATTCTAGAGAGAATTTTAAAAGCTTCAAGAGAATTTCAACAATTTTGAGAGGGATTTGAAAAGTTTCAATGGGAATGGGAAGAATTGGGACAAAAATTGGAAAATTTTTAAGGGACTTTGAAAAAATTTCAACTGGAATTTTAGCCATTTTTTGACGTGAAATTGTAAACATGTGGACATGGATTTTGAAAATTCTAGAGAGAATTTTAAAAGCTTCAAGAGAATTTCAACAATTTTGAGAGGGATTTGAAAAGTTTCAATGGGAATGGGAAGAATTGGGACAAAAATTGGAAAATTTTTAAGGGACTTTGAAAAAATTTCAACTGGCATTTTAGCCATTTTTTGACGTGAAATTGTAAACATGTGGACATGGATTTTGAAAATTCTAGAGAGAATTTTAAAAGCTTCAACAGAATTTCAACAGTTTTGAGAGGGATTTGAAAAGTTTCAATGGGAATGGGAAGAATTGGGACAAAAATTGGAAAATTTTTAAGGGACTTTGAAAAAATTTCAACTGGAATTTTAGCCATTTTTTGACGTGAAATTGTAAACATGTGGACATGGATTTTGAAAATTCTAGAGAGAATTTTAAAAGCTTCAAGAGAATTTCAACAATTTGGAGAGGGATTTGAAACGTTTCAATGGGAATGGGAAGAATTGGGACAAAAATTGGAAAACTTTTAAGGGACTTTGAAAAAATTTCAACTGGAATTTTAGCCATTTTTTTTAAGTGAAATTGTAAACATGTGGACATGGATTTTGAAAATTCTAGAGAGAATTTTAAAAGCTTCAAGAGAATTTCTACAATTTTGAGAGGGATTTGAAAAGTTTCAATGGGAATGGGAAGAATTGGGACAAAAATTGGAAAATTTTTCAGGGACTTTGAAAAAATTTCAACTGGAATTTTAGCCATTTTTTGACGTGAAATTGTAAACATGTGGACATGGATTTTGAAAATTCTAGAGAGAATTTTAAAAGCTTCAAGAGAATTTCAACAATTTTGAGAGGGATTTGAAAAGTTTCAATGGGAATGGGAAGAATTGGGACAAAAATTGGAAAATTTTTCAGGGACTTTGAAAAAATTTCAACTGGAATTTTAGCCATTTTTTAATGTGAAATTGTAAACATGTGGCCATGGATTTTGAAAATTCTAGAGAGAATTTTAAAAGCTTCAACAGAATTTCAACAATTTTGAGAGGGATTTGAAAAGTTTCAATGGGAATGGGAAGAATTGGGACAAAAATTGGAAAATTTTTAAGGGACTTTGAAAAAATTTCAACTGGAATTTTAGCCATTTTTTTATGTGAAATTGTAAACATGTGGACATGGATTTTGAAAATTCTAGAGAGAATTTTAAAAGCTTCAACAGAATTTCAACAGTTTTGAGAGGGATTTGAAAAGTTTCAATGGGAATGGGAAGAATTGGGACAAAAATTGGAAAATTTTTAAGGGACTTTGAAAAAATTTCAACTGGAATTTTAGCCATTTTTTGACGTGAAATTGTAAACATGTGGACATGGATTTTGAAAATTCTAGAGAGAATTTTAAAAAGCTTCAACAGAATTTCTACAACTTTGAGAGGGATTTGAAAAGTTTCAATGGGAATGGGAAGAATTGGGACAAAAATTGGAAAATTTTTAAGGGACTTTGAAAAAATTTCAACTGGAATTTTAGCCATTTTTTGACGTGAAATTGTAAACATGTGGCCATGGATTTTGAAAATTCTAGAGAGAATTTTAAAAGCTTCAAGAGAATTTCAACAATTTTGAGAGGGATTTGAAAAGTTTCAATGGGAATGGGAAGAATTGGGACAAAAATTGGAAAATTTTTAAGGGACTTTGAAATAATTTCAACTGGAATTTTAGCCATTTTTTTATGTGAAATTGTAAACATGTGGCCATGGATTTTGAAAATTCTAGAGAGAATTTTAAAAGCTTCAACAGAATTTCTACAATTTTGAGAGGGATTTGAAAAGTTTCAATGGGAATGGGAAGAATTGGGACAAAAATTGGAAAATTTTTAAGGGACTTTGAAAAAATTTCAACTGGAATTTTAGCCATTTTTTTATGTGAAATTGTAAACATGTGGCCATGGATTTTGAAAATTCTAGAGAGAATTTTAAAAGCTTCAACAGAATTTCTACAATTTTGAGAGGGATTTGAAAAGTTTCAATGGGAATGGGAAGAATTGGGACAAAAATTGGAAAATTTTTAAGGGACTTTGAAAAAATTTCAACTGGAATTCTGGCCATTTTTTTATGTGAAATTGTAAACATGTGGCCATGGATTTTGAAAATTCTAGAGAGAATTTTAAAAGCTTCAAGAGAATTTCAACAATTTTGAGAGGGATTTGAAAAGTTTCAATGGGAATGGGAAGAATTGGGACAAAAATTGGAAAATTTTTAAGGGACTTGGAAAAAATTTCAACTGGAATTTTAGCCATTTTTTTATGTGAAATTGTAAACATGTGGCCATGGATTTTGAAAATTCTAGAGAGAATTTTAAAAGCTTCAAGAGAATTTCAACAATTTTGAGAGGGATTTGAAAAGTTTCAATGGGAATGGGAAGAATTGGGACAAAAATTGGAAAATTTTTAAGGGACTTGGAAAAAATTTCAACTGGAATTTTAGCAATTTTTTGACGTGAAATTGTAAACATGTGGCCATGGATTTTGAAAATTCTAGAGAGAATTTTAAAAGCTTCAAGAGAATTTCAACAATTTTGAGAGGGATTTGAAAAGTTTCAATGGGAATGGGAAGAATTGGGACAAAAATTGGAAAATTTTTAAGGGACTTTGAAAAAATTTCAACTGGAATTTTAGCCATTTTTTGACGTGAAATTGTAAACATGTGGACATGGATTTTGAAAATTCTAGAGAGAATTTTAAAAGCTTCAAGAGAATTTCAACAATTTTGAGAGGGATTTGAAAAGTTTCAATGGGAATGGGAAGAATTGGGACAAAAATTGGAAAATTTTTAAGGGACTTTGAAAAAATTTCAACTGGAATTTTAGCCATTTTTTGACGTGAAATTGTAAACATGTGGACATGGATTTTGAAAATTCTAGAGAGAATTTTAAAAGCTTCAAGAGAATTTCAACAATTTTGAGAGGGATTTGAAAAGTTTCAATGGGAATGGGAAGAATTGGGACAAAAATTGGAAAATTTTTAAGGGACTTTGAAAAAATTTCAACTGGAATTTTAGCCATTTTTTGACGTGAAATTGTAAACATGTGGACATGGATTTTGAAAATTCTAGAGAGAATTTTAAAAGCTTCAAGAGAATTTCAACAATTTTGAGAGGGATTTGAAAAGTTTCAATGGGAATGGGAAGAATTGGGACAAAAATTGGAAAATTTTTAAGGGACTTTGAAAAAATTTCAACTGGAATTTTAGCCATTTTTTGACGTGAAATTGTAAACATGTGGCCATGGATTTTGAAAATTCTAGAGAGAATTTTAAAAGCTTCAAGAGAATTTCAACAATTTTGAGAGGGATTTGAAAAGTTTCAATGGGAATGGGAAGAATTGGGACAAAAATTGGAAAATTTTTAAGGGACTTTGAAAAAATTTCAACTGGAATTTTAGCCATTTTTTTATGTGAAATTGTAAACATGTGGACATGGATTTTGAAAATTCTAGAGAGAATTTTAAAAGCTTCAACAGAATTTCAACAGTTTTGAGAGGGATTTGAAAAGTTTCAATGGGAATGGGAAGAATTGGGACAAAAATTGGAAAATTTTTAAGGGACTTTGAAAAAATTTCAACTGGAATTTTAGCCATTTTTTGACGTGAAATTGTAAACATGTGGACATGGATTTTGAAAATTCTAGAGAGAATTTTAAAAGCTTCAACAGAATTTCTACAACTTTGAGAGGGATTTGAAAAGTTTCAATGGGAATGGGAAGAATTGGGACAAAAATTGGAAAATTTTTAAGGGACTTTGAAAAAATTTCAACTGGAATTTTAGCCATTTTTTGACGTGAAATTGTAAACATGTGGCCATGGATTTTGAAAATTCTAGAGAGAATTTTAAAAGCTTTAACAGAATTTCTACAATTTGGAGAGGGATTTGAAAAGTTTCAATGGGAATGGGAAGAATTGGGACAAAAATTGGAAAATTTTTAAGGGACTTTGAAAAAATTTCAACTGGAATTTTAGCCATTTTTTGACGTGAAATTGTAAACATGTGGACATGGATTTTGAAAATTCTAGAGAGAATTTTAAAAGCTTCAAGAGAATTTCAACAATTTTGAGAGGGATTTGAAAAGTTTCAATGGGAATGGGAAGAATTGGGACAAAAATTGGAAAATTTTTCAGGGACTTTGAAAAAATTTCAACTGGAATTTTAGCCATTTTTTGACGTGAAATTGTAAACATGTGGCCAAGGATTTTGAAAATTCTAGAGAGAATTTTAAAAGCTTCAAGAGAATTTCAACAATTTTGAGAGGGATTTTAAAGTTTCAATGGGAATGGGAAGAATTGGGACAAAAATTGGAAAATTTTTAAGGGACTTTGAAAAAATTTCAACTGGAATTTTAGCCATTTTTTTATGTGAAATTGTAAACATGTGGCCATGGATTTTGAAAATTCTAGAGAGAATTTTAAAATCTTCAACAGAATTTCTACAATTTTGAGAGGGATTTGAAAAGTTTCAATGGGAATGGGAAGAATTGGGACAAAAATTGGAAAATTTTTAAGGGACTTTGAAAAAATTTCAACTGGAATTTTAGCCATTTTTTGACGTGAAATTGTAAACATGTGGACATGGATTTTGAAAATTCTAGAGAGAATTTTAAAAGCTTCAAGAGAATTTCAACAATTTTGAGAGGGATTTGAAAAGTTTCAATGGGAATGGGAAGAATTGGGACAAAAATTGGAATATTTTTAAGGGACTTTGAAAAAATTTCAACTGGAATTTTAGCAATTTTTTGACGTGAAATTGTAAACATGTGGACATGGATTTTGAAAATTCTAGAGAGAATTTTAAATGCTTCAACAGAATTTCAACAATTTTGAGAGGGATTTGAAAAGTTTCAATGGGAATGGGAAGAATTGAGACAAAAATTGGAAAATTTTTAAGGGACTTTGAAAAAATTTCAACTGGAATTTTAGCCATTTTTTTATGTGAAATTGTAAACATGTGGCCATGGATTTTGAAAATTCTAGAGAGAATTTTAAAAGCTTCAACAGAATTTCAACAATTTTGAGAGGGATTTGAAAAGTTTCAATGGGAATGGGAAGAATTGGGACAAAAATTGGAAAATTTTTAAGGGACTTTGAAAAAATTTCAACTGGAATTCTGGCCATTTTTTTATGTGAAATTGTAAACATGTGGCCATGGATTTTGAAAATTCTAGAGAGAATTTTAAAAGCTTCAAGAGAATTTCAACAATTTTGAGAGGGATTTGAAAAGTTTCAATGGGAATGGGAAGAATTGGGACAAAAATTGGAAAATTTTTAAGGGACTTGGAAAAAATTTCAACTGGAATTTTAGCAATTTTTTGACGTGAAATTGTAAACATGTGGACATGGATTTTGAAAATTCTAGAGAGAATTTTAAAAGCTTCAACAGAATTTCAACAATTTTGAGAGGGATTTGAAAAGTTTCAATGGGAATGGGAAGAATTGGGACAAAAATTGGAAAATTTTTAAGGGACTTTGAAAAAATTTCAACTGGAATTTTAGCCATTTTTTGACGTGAAATTGTAAACATGTGGACATGGATTTTGAAAATTCTAGAGAGAATTTTAAAAGCTTCAAGAGAATTTCAACAATTTTGAGAGGGATTTGAAAAGTTTCAATGGGAATGGGAAGAATTGGGACAAAAATTGGAAAATTTTTAAGGGACTTTGAAAAAATTTCAACTGGAATTTTAGCCATTTTTTGACGTGAAATTGTAAACATGTGGACATGGATTTTGAAAATTCTAGAGAGAATTTTAAAAGCTTCAAGAGAATTTCAACAATTTTGAGAGGGATTTGAAAAGTTTCAATGGGAATGGGAAGAATTGGGACAAAAATTGGAAAATTTTTAAGGGACTTTGAAAAAATTTCAACTGGAATTTTAGCCATTTTTTTATGTGAAATTGTAAACATGTGGACATGGATTTTGAAAATTCTAGAGAGAATTTTAAAAGCTTCAAGAGAATTTCAACAATTTTGAGAGGGATTTGAAAAGTTTCAATGGGAATGGGAAGAATTGGGACAAAAATTGGAAAATTTTTAAGGGACTTTGAAAAAATTTCAACTGGAATTTTAGCCATTTTTTGACGTGAAATTGTAAACATGTGGCCATGGATTTTGAAAATTCTAGAGAGAATTTTAAAAGCTTCAAGAGAATTTCAACAATTTTGAGAGGGATTTGAAGAGTTTCAATGGGAATGGGAAGAATTGGGACAAAAATTGGAAAATTTTTAAGGGACTTTGAAAAAATTTCAACTGGAATTTTAGCCATTTTTTGACGTGAAATTGTAAACATGTGGACATGGATTTTGAAAATTCTAGAGAGAATTTTAAAAGCTTCAAGAGAATTTCAACAATTTTGAGAGGGATTTGAAAAGTTTCAATGGGAATGGGAAGAATTGGGACAAAAATTGGAAAATTTTTAAGGGACTTTGAAAAAATTTCAACTGGAATTTTAGCAATTTTTTTATGTGAAATTGTAAACATGTGGACATGGATTTTGAAAATTCTAGAGAGAATTTTAAAAGCTTCAAGAGAATTTCAACAATTTTGAGAGGGATTTGAAAAGTTTCAATGGGAATGGGAAGAATTGGGACAAAAATTGGAAAATTTTTAAGGGACTTTGAAAAAATTTCAACTGGAATTTTAGCCATTTTTTGACGTGAAATTGTAAACATGTGGACATGGATTTTGAAAATTCTAGAGAGAATTTTAAAAGCTTCAAGAGAATTTCAACAATTTTGAGAGGGATTTGAAAAGTTTCAATGGGAATGGGAAGAATTGGGACAAAAATTGGAAAATTTTTAAGGGACTTTGAAAAAATTTCAACTGGAATTTTAGCCATTTTTTGACGTGAAATTGTAAACATGTGGCCATGGATTTTGAAAATTCTAGAGAGAATTTTAAAAGCTTCAACAGAATTTCAACAATTTTGAGAGGGATTTGAAAAGTTTCAATGGGAATGGGAAGAATTGGGACAAAAATTGGAAAATTTTTAAGGGACTTTGAAAAAATTTCAACTGGAATTTTAGCCATTTTTTGACGTGAAATTGTAAACATGTGGACATGGATTTTGAAAATTCTAGAGAGAATTTTAAAAGCTTCAAGAGAATTTCAACAATTTTGAGAGGGATTTGAAAAGTTTCAATGGGAATGGGAGGAATTGGGACAAAAATTGGAAAATTTTTAAGGGACTTTGAAAAAATTTCAACTGGAATTTTAGCCATTTTTTTATGTGAAATTGTAAACATGTGGCCATGGATTTTGAAAATTCTAGAGAGAATTTTAAAAGCTTCAAGAGAATTTCAACAATTTTGAGAGGGATTTGAAAAGTTTCAATGGGAATGGGAAGAATTGGGACAAAAATTGGAAAATTTTTAAGGGACTTTGAAAAAATTTCAACTGGAATTTTAGCCATTTTTTGACGTGAAATTGTAAACATGTGGACATGGATTTTGAAAATTCTAGAGAGAATTTTAAAAGCTTCAAGAGAATTTCAACAATTTTGAGAGGGATTTGAAAAGTTTCAATGGGAATGGGAAGAATTGGGACAAAAATTGGAAAATTTTTAATGGACTTTTAAAAAATTTCAACTGGCATTTTAGCCATTTTTTGACGTGAAATTGTAAACATGTGGACATGGATTTTGAAAATTCTAGAGAGAATTTTAAAAGCTTCAACAGAATTTCAACAGTTTTGAGAGGGATTTGAAAAGTTTCAATGGGAATGGGAAGAATTGGGACAAAAATTGGAAAATTTTTAAGGGACTTTGAAAAAATTTCAACTGGAATTTTAGCCATTTTTTGACGTGAAATTGTAAACATGTGGACATGGATTTTGAAAATTCTAGAGAGAATTTTAAAAGCTTCAAGAGAATTTCAACAATTTGGAGAGGGATTTGAAACGTTTCAATGGGAATGGGAAGAATTGGGACAAAAATTGGAAAACTTTTAAGGGACTTTGAAAAAATTTCAACTGGAATTTTAGCCATTTTTTTTTAAGTGAAATTGTAAACATGTGGACATGGATTTTGAAAATTCTAGAGAGAATTTTAAAAGCTTCAAGAGAATTTCTACAATTTTGAGAGGGATTTGAAAAGTTTCAATGGGAATGGGAAGAATTGGGACAAAAATTGGAAAATTTTTCAGGGACTTTGAAAAAATTTCAACTGGAATTTTAGCCATTTTTTGACGTGAAATTGTAAACATGTGGACATGGATTTTGAAAATTCTAGAGAGAATTTTAAAAGCTTCAAGAGAATTTCAACAATTTGGAGAGGGATTTGAAAAGTTTCAATGGGAATGGGAAGAATTGGGACAAAAATTGGAAATTTTTTCAGGGACTTTGAAAAAATTTCAACTGGAATTTTAGCCATTTTTTTACGTGAAATTGTAAACATGTGGCCATGGATTTTGAAAATTCTAGAGAGAATTTTAAAAGCTTCAAGAGAATTTCTACAATTTTGAGAGGGATTTGAAAAGTTTCAATGGGAATGGGAAGAATTGGGACAAAAATTGGAAAATTTTTAAGGGACTTTGAAAAAATTTCAACTGGAATTTTAGCCATTTTGTTACGTGAAATTGTAAACATGTGGACATGGATTTTGAAAATTCTAGAGAGAATTTTAAAAGCTTCAAGAGAATTTCAACAATTTTGAGAGGGATTTGAAAAGTTTCAATGGGAATGGGAAGAATTGGGACAAAAACTGGAAAATTTTTAAGGGACTTTGAAAAAATTTCAACTGGAATTTTAGCCATTTTTTGACGTGAAATTGTAAACATGTTGAAGTGGATTTTGAAAATTCTAGAGAGAATTTTAAAAGCTTCAACAGAATTTCAACAATTTTGAGAGGGATTTGAAAAGTTTCAATGGGAATGGGAAGAATTGGGACAAAAATTGGAAAATTTTTAAGGGACTTTGAAAAAATTTCAACTGGAATTTTAGCCATTTTTTTATGTGAAATTGTAAACATGTGGCCATGGATTTTGAAAATTCTAGAGAGAATTTTAAAAGCTTCAACAGAATTTCAACAATTTTGAGAGGGATTTGAAAAGTTTCAATGGGAATGGGAAGAATTGGGACAAAAATTGGAAAATTTTTAAGGGACTTTGAAAAAATTTCAACTGGAATTTTAGCCATTTTTTTATGTGAAATTGTAAACATGTGGACATGGATTTTGAAAATTCTAGAGAGAATTTTAAAAGCTTCAACAGAATTTCAACAGTTTTGAGAGGGATTTGAAAAGTTTCAATGGGAATGGGAAGAATTGGGACAAAAATTGGAAAATTTTTAAGGGACTTTGAAAAAATTTCAACTGGAATTTTAGCCATTTTTTGACGTGAAATTGTAAACATGTGGACATGGATTTTGAAAATTCTAGAGAGAATTTTAAAAGCTTCAACAGAATTTCAACAACTTTGAGAGGGATTTGAAAAGTTTCAATGGGAATGGGAAGAATTGGGACAAAAATTGGAAAATTTTTAAGGGACTTTGAAAAAATTTCAACTGGAATTTTAGCCATTTTTTGACGTGAAATTGTAAACATGTGGCCATGGATTTTGAAAATTCTAGAGAAAATTTTAAAAGCTTCAAGAGAATTTCAACAATTTTGAGAGGGATTTGAAAAGTTTCAATGGGAATGGGAAGAATTGGGACAAAAATTGGAAAATTTTTAAGGGACTTTGAAAAAATTTCAACTGGAATTTTAGCCATTTTGTTACGTGAAATTGTAAACATGTGGCCATGGATTTTGAAAATTCTAGAGAGAATTTTAAAAGCTTCAACAGAATTTCAACAATTTTGAGAGGGATTTGAAAAGTTTCAATGGGAATGGGAAGAATTGGGACAAAAATTGGAAAATTTTTAAGGGACTTTGAAAAAATTTCAACTGGCATTTTAGCCATTTTTTGACGTGAAATTGTAAACATGTGGACATGGATTTTGAAAATTCTAGAGAGAATTTTAAAAGCTTCAAGAGAATTTCAACAATTTTGAGAGGGATTTGAAAAGTTTCAATGGGAATGGAATTGGGACAAAAATTGGAAAATTTTTAAGGGACTTTGAAAAAATTTCAACTGGAATTTTAGCCATTTTTTGACGTGAAATTGTAAACATGTGGCCATGGATTTTGAAAATTCTAGAGAGAATTTTAAAAGCTTCAAGAGAATTTCAACAATTTTGAGAGGGATTTGAAAAGTTTCAATGGGAATGGGAAGAATTGGGACAAAAATTGGAAAATTTTTAAGGGACTTTGAAAAATTTCAACTGGAATTTTAGCCATTTTTTTATGTGAAATTGTAAACATGTGGCCATGGATTTTGAAAATTCTAGAGAGAATTTTAAAAGCTTCAACAGAATTTCTACAATTTTGAGAGGGATTTGAAAAGTTTCAATGGGAATGGGAAGAATTGGGACAAAAATTGGAAATTTTTAAGGGACTTTGAAAAAATTTCAACTGGAATTTTAGCCATTTTTTTATGTGAAATTGTAAACATGTGGCCATGGATTTTGAAAATTCTAGAGAGAATTTTAAAAGCTTCAAGAGAATTTCAACAATTTTGAGAGGGATTTGAAAAGTTTCAATGGGAATGGGAAGAATTGGGACAAAAATTGGAAAATTTTTAAGGGACTTGGAAAAAATTTCAACTGGAATTTTAGCAATTTTTTGACGTGAAATTGTAAACATGTGGACATGGATTTTGAAAATTCTAGAGAGAATTTTAAAAGCTTCAACAGAATTTCAACAATTTTGAGAGGGATTTGAAAAGTTTCAATGGGAATGGGAAGAATTGGGACAAAAATTGGAAAATTTTTAAGGGACTTTGAAAAAATTTCAACTGGAATTTTAGCCATTTTTTGACGTGAAATTGTAAACATGTGGACATGGATTTTGAAAATTCTAGAGAGAATTTTAAAAGCTTCAAGAGAATTTCAACAATTTTGAGAGGGATTTGAAAAGTTTCAATGGGAATGGGAAGAATTGGGACAAAATTGGAAATTTTTAAGGGACTTTGAAAAATTTCAACTGGAATTTTAGCCATTTTTTTATGTGAAATTGTAAACATGTGGCCATGGATTTTGAAAATTCTAGAGAGAATTTTAAAAGCTTCAACAGAATTTCAACAATTTTGAGAGGGATTTGAAAAGTTTCAATGGGAATGGGAAGAATTGGGACAAAAATTGGAAAATTTTTAAGGGACTTTGAAAAAATTTCAACTGGAATTTTAGCCATTTTTTTATGTGAAATTGTAAACATGTGGACATGGATTTTGAAAATTCTAGAGAGAATTTTAAAAGCTTCAACAGAATTTCAACAGTTTTGAGAGGGATTTGAAAAGTTTCAATGGGAATGGGAAGAATTGGGACAAAAATTGGAAAATTTTTAAGGGACTTTGAAAAAATTTCAACTGGAATTTTAGCCATTTTTTGACGTGAAATTGTAAACATGTGGACATGGATTTTGAAAATTCTAGAGAGAATTTTAAAGCTTCAACAGAATTTCTACAACTTTGAGAGGGATTTGAAAAGTTTCAATGGGAATGGGAAGAATTGGGACAAAAATTGGAAAATTTTTAAGGGACTTTGAAAAAATTTCAACTGGAATTTTAGCCATTTTTGACGTGAAATTGTAAACATGTGGCCATGGATTTTGAAAATTCTAGAGAAAATTTTAAAAGCTTCAAGAGAATTTCAACAATTTTGAGAGGGATTTGAAAAGTTTCAATGGGAATGGGAAGAATTGGGACAAAAATTGGAAAATTTTTAAGGGACTTTGAAAAAATTTCAACTGGAATTTTAGCCATTTTTGACGTGAAATTGTAAACATGTGGCCATGGATTTTGAAAATTCTAGAGAGAATTTTAAAAGCTTCAACAGAATTTCAACAATTTTGAGAGGGATTTGAAAAGTTTCAATGGGAATGGGAAGAATTGGGACAAAAATTGGAAAATTTTTAAGGGACTTTGAAAAAATTTCAACTGGCATTTTTAGCCATTTTTTGACGTGAAATTGTAAACATGTGGACATGGATTTTGAAAATTCTAGAGAGAATTTTAAAAGCTTCAAGAGAATTTCAACAATTTTGAGAGGGATTTGAAAAGTTTCAATGGGAATGGGAAGAATTGGGACAAAAATTGGAAAATTTTTAAGGGACTTTGAAAAAATTTCAACTGGAATTTTAGCCATTTTTTTATGTGAAATTGTAAACATGTGGCCAAGGATTTTGAAAATTCTAGAGAGAATTTTAAAAGCTTCAAGAGAATTTCAACAATTTTGAGAGGGATTTTAAAAGTTTCAATGGGAATGGGAAGAATTGGGACAAAAATGGAAAATTTTTAAGGGACTTTGAAAAAATTTCAACTGGAATTTTAGCCATTTTTTTATGTGAAATTGTAAACATGTGGCCATGGATTTTGAAAATTCTAGAGAGAATTTTAAAAGCTTCAACAGAATTTCTACAATTTTGAGAGGGATTTGAAAAGTTTCAATGGGAATGGGAAGAATTGGGACAAAAATTGGAAAATTTTAAGGGACTTTGAAAAAATTTCAACTGGAATTTTAGCCATTTTTTTATGTGAAATTGTAAACATGTGGCCATGGATTTTGAAAATTCTAGAGAGAATTTTAAAAGCTTCAAGAGAATTTCTACAATTTTGAGAGGGATTTGAAAAGTTTCAATGGGAATGGGAAGAATTGGGACAAAAATTGGAAAATTTTTAAGGGACTTTGAAAAAATTTCAACTGGCATTTTAGCCATTTTTTGACGTGAAATTGTAAACATGTGGCCATGGATTTTGAAAATTCTAGAGAGAATTTTAAAAGCTTCAAGAGAATTTCAACAATTTTGAGAGGGATTTGAAAAGTTTCAATGGGAATGGGAAGAATTGGGACAAAAATTGGAAAATTTTTAAGGGACTTTGAAAAAATTTCAACTGGAATTTTAGCCATTTTTTGACGTGAAATTGTAAACATGTGGCCATGGATTTTGAAAATTCTAGAGAGAATTTTAAAAGCTTCAAGAGAATTTCAACAATTTTGAGAGGGATTTGAAAAGTTTCAATGGGAATGGGAAGAATTGGGACAAAAATTGGAAAATTTTTAAGGGACTTTGAAAAAATTTCAACTGGAATTTTAGCCATTTTTTTATGTGAAATTGTAAACATGTGGCCATGGATTTTGAAAATTCTAGAGAGAATTTTAAAAGCTTCAACAGAATTTCTACAATTTTGAGAGGGATTTGAAAAGTTTCAATGGGAATGGGAAGAATTGGGACAAAAATTGGAAAATTTTTAAGGGACTTTGAAAAAATTCAACTGGAATTTTAGCCATTTTTTTATGTGAAATTGTAAACATGTGGCCATGGATTTTGAAAATTCTAGAGAGAATTTTAAAAGCTTCAAGAGAATTTCAACAATTTTGAGAGGGATTTGAAAAGTTTCAATGGGAATGGGAAGAATTGGGACAAAAATTGGAAAATTTTTAAGGGACTTGGAAAAATTTCAACTGGAATTTTAGCCATTTTTTGACGTGAAATTGTAAACATGTGGACATGGATTTTGAAAATTCTAGAGAGAATTTTAAAAGCTTCAACAGAATTTCAACAATTTTGAGAGGGATTTGAAAAGTTTCAATGGGAATGGGAAGAATTGGGACAAAAATTGGAAAATTTTTAAGGGACTTTGAAAAAATTTCAACTGGAATTTTAGCC
>NW_028115857.1:0-32314 GCF_964273445.1 Streptopelia decaocto
CTTAAAAATTTTCCAATTTTTGCCCCAATTCTTCCCATTCCCATTGAAACTTTTCAAATCCCTCTCTAAATTGTTGAAATTCTATTGAAGCTTTTAAAATTCTCTCTAGAATTTTCAAAATCCATGTCCACATGTTTACAATTTCACGTCAAAAAATGGCTAAAATTCCAGTTGAAATTTTTTCAAAGTCCCTTAAAAATTTTCCAATTTTTGTCCCAATTCTTCCCATTCCCATTGAAACTTTTCAAATCCCTCTCAAAATTGTTGAAATTCTGTTGAAGCTTTTAAAATTCTCTCTAGAATTTTCAAAATCCATGTCCACATGTTTACAATTTCACGTCAAAAAATGGCTAAAATTCCAGTTGAAATTTTTTCAAAGTCCCTTAAAAATTTTCCAATTTTTGTCCCAATTCTTCCCATTCCCATTGAAACTTTTCAAATCCCTCTCAAAATTGTTGAAATTCTCTTGAAGCTTTTAAAATTCTCTCTAGAATTTTCAAAATCCATGTCCACATGTTTACAATTTCACGTCAAAAAATGGCTAAAATTCCAGTTGAAATTTTTTCAAAGTCCCTGAAAAATTTTCCAATTTTTGTCCCAATTCTTCCCATTCCCATTGAAACTTTTCAAATCCCTCTCCAAATTGTTGAAATTCTCTTGAAGCTTTTAAAATTCTCTCTAGAATTTTCAAAATCCATGGCCACATGTTTACAATTTCACGTCAAAAAATGGCTAAAATTCCAGTTGCAATTTTTTCAAAGTCCCTGAAAAATTTTCCAATTTTTGTCCCAATTCTTCCCATTCCCATTGAAACTTTTCAAATCCCTCTCAAAATTGTTGAAATTCTGTTGAAGCTTTTAAAATTCTCTCTAGAATTTTCAAAATCCATGTCCACATGTTTACAATTTCACGTCAAAAAATGGCTAAAATTCCAGTTGAAATTTTTTCAAAGTCCCTGAAAAATTTTCCAATTTTTGTCCCAATTCTTCCCATTCCCATTGAAACTTTTCAAATCCCTCTCAAAATTGTTGAAATTCTGTTGAAGCTTTTAAAATTCTCTCTAGAATTTTCAAAATCCATGTCCACATGTTTACAATTTCACGTCAAAAAATGGCTAAAATTCCAGTTGAAATTTTTTCAAAGTCCCTTAAAAATTTTCCAATTTTTGTCCCAATTCTTCCCATTCCCATTGAAACTTTTCAAATCCCTCTCAAAATTGTTGAAATTCTCTTGAAGCTTTTAAAATTCTCTCTAGAATTTTCAAAATCCATGTCCACATGTTTACAATTTCACGTCAAAAAATTGCTAAAATTCCAGTTGAAATTTTTTCAAAGTCCCTGAAAAAATTTCCAATTTTTGTTCCAATTCTTCCCATTCCCATTGAAACTTTTCAAATCCCTCTCAAAATTGTTGAAATTCTCTTGAAGCTTTTAAAATTCTCTCTAGAATTTTCAAAATCCATGTCCACATGTTTACAATTTCACGTCAAAAAATGGCTAAAATTCCAGTTGAAATTTTTTCAAAGTCCCTTAAAAATTTTCCAATTTTTGTCCCAATTCTTCCCATTCCCATTGAAACTTTTCAAATCCCTCTCAAAATTGTGGAAATTCTGTTGAAGCTTTTAAAATTCTCTCTAGAATTTTCAAAATCCATGTCCACATGTTTACAATTTCACGTCAAAAAATGGCTAAAATTCCAGTTGAAATTTTTTCAAAGTCCCTTAAAAATTTTCCAATTTTTGCCCCAATTCTTCCCATTCCCATTGAAACTTTTCAAATCCCTCTCCAAATTGTTGAAATTCTCTTGAAGCTTTTAAAATTCTCTCTAGAATTTTCAAAATCCATGTCCACATGTTTACAATTTCACGTCAAAAAATGGCTAAAATTCCAGTTGAAATTTTTTCAAAGTCCCTTAAAAATTTTCCAATTTTTGTCCCAATTCTTCCCATTCCCATTGAAACTTTTCAAATCCCTCTCCAAATTGTTGAAATTCTCTTGAAGCTTTTAAAATTCTCTCTAGAATTTTCAAAATCCATGTCCACATGTTTACAATTTCACGTCAAAAAATGGCTAAAATTCCAGTTGAAATTTTTTCAAAGTCCCTTAAAAATTTTCCAATTTTTGTCCCAATTCTTCCCATTCCCATTGAAACTTTTCAAATCCCTCTCAAAATTGTTGAAATTCTCTTGAAGCTTTTAAAATTCTCTCTAGAATTTTCAAAATCCATGTCCACATGTTTACAATTTCACGTCAAAAAATGGCTAAAATTCCAGTTGAAATTTTTTCAAAGTCCCTGAAAAATTTTCCAATTTTTGTCCCAATTCTTCCCATTCCCATTGAAACTTTTCAAATCCCTCTCAAAATTGTTGAAATTCTCTTGAAGCTTTTAAAATTCTCTCTAGAATTTTCAAAATCCATGGCCACATGTTTACAATTTCACGTCAAAAAATGGCTAAAATTCCAGTTGAAATTTTTTCAAAGTCCCTGAAAAATTTTCCAATTTTTGTCCCAATTCTTCCCATTCCCATTGAAACTTTTCAAGTCCCTCTCAAAATTGTGGAAATTCTGTTGAAGCTTTTAAAATTCTCTCTAGAATTTTCAAAATCCATGTCCACATGTTTACAATTTCACGTCAAAAAATGGCTAAAATTTCAGTTGAAATTTTTTCAAAGTCCCTTAAAAATTTTCCAATTTTTGCCCCAATTCTTCCCATTCCCATTGAAACTTTTCAAATCCCTCTCCAAATTGTTGAAATTCTATTGAAGCTTTTAAAATTCTCTCTAGAATTTTCAAAATCCATGTCCACATGTTTACAATTTCACGTCAAAAAATGGCTAAAATTCCAGTTGAAATTTTTTCAAAGTCCCTGAAAAATTTTCCAATTTTTGTTCCAATTCTTCCCATTCCCATTGAAACTTTTCAAATCCCTCTCAAAATTGTTGAAATTCTCTTGAAGCTTTTAAAATTCTCTCTAGAATTTTCAAAATCCATGTCCACATGTTTACAATTTCACGTCAAAAAATTGCTAAAATTCCAGTTGAAATTTTTTCAAAGTCCCTTAAAAATTTTCCAATTTTTGTTCCCAATTCTTCCCATTCCCATTGAAACTTTTCAAATCCCTCTCAAAATTGTTGAAATTCTCTTGAAGCTTTTAAAATTCTCTCTAGAATTTTCAAAATCCATGTCCACATGTTTACAATTTCACGTCAAAAAATGGCTAAAATTCCAGTTGAAATTTTTTCAAAGTCCCTTAAAAATTTTCCAATTTTTGTCCCAATTCTTCCCATTCCCATTGAAACTTTTCAAATCCCTCTCCAAATCGTTGAAATTCTGTTGAAGCTTTTAAAATTCTCTCTAGAATTTTCAAAATCCATGTCCACATGTTTATAATTTCACATAAAAAATTGCTAAAATTCCAGTTGAAATTTTTTCAAAGTCCCTTAAAAATTTTCCAATTTTTGTCCCAATTCTTCCCATTCCCATTGAAACTTTTCAAATCCCTCTCAAAATTGTTGAAATTCTCTTGAAGCTTTTAAAATTCTCTCTAGAATTTTCAAAATCCATGTCCACATGTTTACAATTTCACGTCAAAAAATGGCTAAAATTCCAGTTGAAATTTTTTCAAAGTCCCTTAAAAATTTTCCAATTTTTGCCCCAATTCTTCCCATTCCCATTGAAACTTTTCAAGTCCCTCTCAAAATTGTGGAAATTCTGTTGAAGCTTTTAAAATTCTCTCTAGAATTTTCAAAATCCATGTCCACATGTTTACAATTTCACGTCAAAAAATGGCTAAAATTTCAGTTGAAATTTTTTCAAAGTCCCTTAAAAATTTTCCAATTTTTGCCCCAATTCTTCCCATTCCCATTGAAACTTTTCAAATCCCTCTCCAAATTGTTGAAATTCTATTGAAGCTTTTAAAATTCTCTCTAGAATTTTCAAAATCCATGTCCACATGTTTACAATTTCACGTCAAAAAATGGCTAAAATTCCAGTTGAAATTTTTTCAAAGTCCCTTAAAAATTTTCCAATTTTTGTCCCAATTCTTCCCATTCCCATTGAAACTTTTCAAATCCCTCTCAAAATTGTTGAAATTCTCTTGAAGCTTTTAAAATTCTCTCTAGAATTTTCAAAATCCATGTCCACATGTTTACAATTTCACGTCAAAAAATGGCTAAAATTCCAGTTGAAATTTTTTCAAAGTCCCTGAAAAATTTTCCAATTTTTGTTCCAATTCTTCCCATTCCCATTGAAACTTTTCAAATCCCTCTCAAAATTGTTGAAATTCTCTTGAAGCTTTTAAAATTCTCTCTAGAATTTTCAAAATCCATGTCCACATGTTTACAATTTCACGTCAAAAAATGGCTAAAATTCCAGTTGAAATTTTTTCAAAGTCCCTTAAAAATTTTCCAATTTTTGTCCCAATTCTTCCCATTCCCATTGAAACTTTTCAAATCCCTCTCAAAATTGTTGAAATTCTGTTGAAGCTTTTAAAATTCTCTCTAGAATTTTCAAAATCCATGTCCACATGTTTACAATTTCACGTCAAAAAATTGCTAAAATTCCAGTTGAAATTTTTTCAAAGTCCCTTAAAAATTTTCCAATTTTTGTCCCAATTCTTCCCATTCCCATTGAAACTTTTCAAATCCCTCTCAAAATTGTGGAAATTCTGTTGAAGCTTTTAAAATTCTCTCTAGAATTTTCAAAATCCATGTCCACATGTTTACAATTTCACGTCAAAAAATGGCTAAAATTCCAGTTGAAATTTTTTCAAAGTCCCTTAAAAATTTTCCGATTTTTGCCCCAATTCTTCCCATTCCCATTGAAACTTTTCAAATCCCTCTCCAAATTGTTGAAATTCTATTGAAGCTTTTAAAATTCTCTCTAGAATTTTCAAAATCCATGTCCACATGTTTACAATTTCACGTCAAAAAATGGCTAAAATTCCAGTTGAAATTTTTTCAAAGTCCCTTAAAAATTTTCCAATTTTTGTCCCAATTCTTCCCATTCCCATTGAAACTTTTCAAATCCCTCTCAAAATTGTGGAAATTCTGTTGAAGCTTTTAAAATTCTCTCTAGAATTTTCAAAATCCATGTCCACATGTTTACAATTTCACGTCAAAAAATGGCTAAAATTCCAGTTGAAATTTTTTCAAAGTCCCTGAAAAATTTTCCAATTTTTGTCCCAATTCTTCCCATTCCCATTGAAACTTTTCAAATCCCTCTCAAAATTGTTGAAATTCTCTTGAAGCTTTTAAAATTCTCTCTAGAATTTTCAAAATCCATGTCCACATGTTTACAATTTCACGTCAAAAAATGGCTAAAATTCCAGTTGAAATTTTTTCAAAGTCCCTTAAAAATTTTCCAATTTTTGTCCCAATTCTTCCCATTCCCATTGAAACTTTTCAAATCCCTCTCAAAATTGTTGAAATTCTCTTGAAGCTTTTAAAATTCTCTCTAGAATTTTCAAAATCCATGTCCACATGTTTACAATTTCACGTCAAAAAATGGCTAAAATTCCAGTTGAAATTTTTTCAAAGTCCCTGAAAAATTTTCCAATTTTTGTCCCAATTCTTCCCATTCCCATTGAAACTTTTCAAATCCCTCTCCAAATTGTTGAAATTCTCTTGAAGCTTTTAAAATTCTCTCTAGAATTTTCAAAATCCATGGCCACATGTTTACAATTTCACGTCAAAAAATGGCTAAAATTCCAGTTGCAATTTTTTCAAAGTCCCTGAAAAATTTTCCAATTTTTGTCCCAATTCTTCCCATTCCCATTGAAACTTTTCAAATCCCTCTCAAAATTGTTGAAATTCTGTTGAAGCTTTTAAAATTCTCTCTAGAATTTTCAAAATCCATGTCCACATGTTTACAATTTCACGTCAAAAAATGGCTAAAATTCCAGTTGAAATTTTTTCAAAGTCCCTGAAAAATTTTCCAATTTTTGTCTCAATTCTTCCCATTCCCATTGAAACTTTTCAAATCCCTCTCAAAATTGTTGAAATTCTGTTGAAGCTTTTAAAATTCTCTCTAGAATTTTCAAAATCCATGTCCACATGTTTACAATTTCACGTCAAAAAATGGCTAAAATTCCAGTTGAAATTTTTTCAAAGTCCCTTAAAAATTTTCCAATTTTTGTCCCAATTCTTCCCATTCCCATTGAAACTTTTCAAATCCCTCTCAAAATTGTTGAAATTCTCTTGAAGCTTTTAAAATTCTCTCTAGAATTTTCAAAATCCATGTCCACATGTTTACAATTTCACGTCAAAAAATTGCTAAAATTCCAGTTGAAATTTTTTCAAAGTCCCTGAAAAATTTTCCAATTTTTGTTCCAATTCTTCCCATTCCCATTGAAACTTTTCAAATCCCTCTCAAAATTGTTGAAATTCTCTTGAAGCTTTTAAAATTCTCTCTAGAATTTTCAAAATCCATGTCCACATGTTTACAATTTCACGTAAAAAAATGGCTAAAATTCCAGTTGAAATTTTTTCAAAGTCCCTTAAAAATTTTCCAATTTTTGTCCCAATTCTTCCCATTCCCATTGAAACTTTTCAAATCCCTCTCAAAATTGTGGAAATTCTGTTGAAGCTTTTAAAATTCTCTCTAGAATTTTCAAAATCCATGGCCACATGTTTACAATTTCACGTCAAAAAATGGCTAAAATTCCAGTTGAAATTTTTTCAAAGTCCCTTAAAAATTTTCCAATTTTTGTCCCAATTCTTCCCATTCCCATTGAAACTTTTCAAATCCCTCTCAAAATAGTTGAAATTCTCTTGAAGCTTTTAAAATTCTCTCTAGAATTTTCAAAATCCATGTCCACATGTTTACAATTTCACGTCAAAAAATGGCTAAAATTCCAGTTGAAATTTTTTCAAAGTCCCTTAAAAATTTTCCAATTTTTGCCCCAATTCTTCCCATTCCCATTGAAACTTTTCAAATCCCTCTCCAAATTGTTGAAATTCTATTGAAGCTTTTAAAATTCTCTCTAGAATTTTCAAAATCCATGTCCACATGTTTACAATTTCACGTCAAAAAATGGCTAAAATTCCAGTTGAAATTTTTTCAAAGTCCCTTAAAAATTTTCCAATTTTTGTCCCAATTCTTCCCATTCCCATTGAAACTTTTCAAATCCCTCTCAAAATTGTTGAAATTCTCTTGAAGCTTTTAAAATTCTCTCTAGAATTTTCAAAATCCATGTCCACATGTTTACAATTTCACGTCAAAAAATTGCTAAAATTCCAGTTGAAATTTTTTCAAAGTCCCTTAAAAATTTTCCAATTTTTGTCCCAATTCTTCCCATTCCCATTGAAACTTTTCAAATCCCTCTCAAAATTGTTGAAATTCTCTTGAAGCTTTTAAAATTCTCTCTAGAATTTTCAAAATCCATGGCCACATGTTTACAATTTCACGTCAAAAAATGGCTAAAATTCCAGTTGCAATTTTTTCAAAGTCCCTGAAAAATTTTCCAATTTTTGTCCCAATTCTTCCCATTCCCATTGAAACTTTTCAAATCCCTCTCAAAATTGTTGAAATTCTCTTGAAGCTTTTAAAATTCTCTCTAGAATTTTCAAAATCCATGTCCACATGTTTACAATTTCACGTCAAAAAATGGCTAAAATTCCAGTTGAAATTTTTTCAAAGTCCCTTAAAAATTTTCCAATTTTTGCCCCAATTCTTCCCATTCCCATTGAAACTTTTCAAATCCCTCTCAAAATTGTTGAAATTCTGTTGAAGCTTTTAAAATTCTCTCTAGAATTTTCAAAATCCATGTCCACATGTTTACAATTTCACGTCAAAAAATGGCTAAAATTCCAGTTGAAATTTTTTCAAAGTCCCTTAAAAATTTTCCAATTTTTGTCCCAATTCTTCCCATTCCCATTGAAACTTTTCAAATCCCTCTCAAAATTGTTGAAATTCTCTTGAAGCTTTTAAAATTCTCTCTAGAATTTTCAAAATCCATGTCCACATGTTTACAATTTCACGTCAAAAAATTGCTAAAATTCCAGTTGAAATTTTTTCAAAGTCCCTGAAAAATTTTCCAATTTTTGTTCCAATTCTTCCCATTCCCATTGAAACTTTCAAATCCCTCTCAAAATTGTTGAAATTCTCTTGAAGCTTTTAAAATTCTCTCTAGAATTTTCAAAATCCATGTCCACATGTTTACAATTTCACGTCAAAAAATGGCTAAAATTCCAGTTGAAATTTTTTCAAAGTCCCTTAAAAATTTTCCAATTTTTGTCCCAATTCTTCCCATTCCCATTGAAACTTTTCAAATCCCTCTCAAAATTGTTGAAATTCTCTTGAAGCTTTTAAAATTCTCTCTAGAATTTTCAAAATCCATGTCCACATGTTTACAATTTCACGTCAAAAAATGGCTAAAATTCCAGTTGAAATTTTTTCAAAGTCCCTTAAAAATTTTCCAATTTTTGTCCCAATTCTTCCCATTCCCATTGAAACTTTTCAAATCCCTCTCAAAATTGTTGAAATTCTCTTGAAGCTTTTAAAATTCTCTCTAGAATTTTCAAAATCCATGGCCACATGTTTACAATTTCACGTCAAAAAATGGCTAAAATTCCAGTTGAAATTTTTTCAAAGTCCCTTAAAAATTTTCCAATTTTTGTCCCAATTCTTCCCATTCCCATTGAAACTTTTCAAATCCCTCTCAAAATTGTTGAAATTCTCTTGAAGCTTTTAAAATTCTCTCTAGAATTTTCAAAATCCATGTCCACATGTTTACAATTTCACGTCAAAAAATGGCTAAAATTCCAGTTGAAATTTTTTCAAAGTCCCTTAAAAATTTTCCAATTTTTGCCCCAATTCTTCCCATTCCCATTGAAACTTTTCAAATCCCTCTCAAAATTGTTGAAATTCTCTTGAAGCTTTTAAAATTCTCTCTAGAATTTTCAAAATCCATGTCCACATGTTTACAATTTCACGTCAAAAAATGGCTAAAATTCCAGTTGAAATTTTTTCAAAGTCCCTTAAAAATTTTCCAATTTTTGTCCCAATTCTTCCCATTCCCATTGAAACTTTTCAAATCCCTCTCAAAATTGTTGAAATTCTGTTGAAGCTTTTAAAATTCTCTCTAGAATTTTCAAAATCCATGGCCACATGTTTACAATTTCACGTCAAAAAATGGCTAAAATTCCAGTTGAAATTTTTTCAAAGTCCCTGAAAAATTTTCCAATTTTTGTCCCAATTCTTCCCATTCCCATTGAAACTTTTCAAATCCCTCTCAAAATTGTTGAAATTCTGTTGAAGCTTTTAAAATTCTCTCTAGAATTTTCAAAATCCATGTCCACATGTTTACAATTTCACGTCAAAAAATGGCTAAAATTCCAGTTGAAATTTTGTCAAAGTCCCTGAAAAATTTTCCAATTTTTGTCCCAATTCTTCCCATTCCCATTGAAACTTTTCAAATCCCTCTCAAAATTGTTGAAATTCTCTTGAAGCTTTTAAAATTCTCTCTAGAATTTTCAAAATCCATGTCCACATGTTTACAATTTCACGTCAAAAAATTGCTAAAATTCCAGTTGAAATTTTTTCAAAGTCCCTTAAAAATTTTCCAATTTTTGTCCCAATTCTTCCCATTCCCATTGAAACTTTTCAAATCCCTCTCAAAATTGTTGAAATTCTCTTGAAGCTTTTAAAATTCTCTCTAGAATTTTCAAAATCCATGGCCACATGTTTACAATTTCACGTCAAAAAATGGCTAAAATTCCAGTTGCAATTTTTTCAAAGTCCCTGAAAAATTTTCCAATTTTTGTCCCAATTCTTCCCATTCCCATTGAAACTTTTCAAATCCCTCTCAAAATTGTTGAAATTCTCTTGAAGCTTTTAAAATTCTCTCTAGAATTTTCAAAATCCATGGCCACATGTTTACAATTTCACGTCAAAAAATGGCTAAAATTCCAGTTGAAATTTTTTCAAAGTCCCTTAAAAATTTTCCAATTTTTGTCCCAATTCTTCCCATTCCCATTGAAACTTTTCAAATCCCTCTCAAAATTGTTGAAATTCTCTTGAAGCTTTTAAAATTCTCTCTAGAATTTTCAAAATCCATGTCCACATGTTTACAATTTCACGTCAAAAAATGGCTAAAATTCCAGTTGAAATTTTTTCAAAGTCCCTTAAAAATTTTCCAATTTTTGCCCCAATTCTTCCCATTCCCATTGAAACTTTTCAAATCCCTCTCAAAATTGTTGAAATTCTCTTGAAGCTTTTAAAATTCTCTCTAGAATTTTCAAAATCCATGTCCACATGTTTACAATTTCACGTCAAAAAATGGCTAAAATTCCAGTTGAAATTTTTTCAAAGTCCCTTAAAAATTTTCCAATTTTTGTCCCAATTCTTCCCATTCCCATTGAAACTTTTCAAATCCCTCTCAAAATTGTTGAAATTCTGTTGAAGCTTTTAAAATTCTCTCTAGAATTTTCAAAATCCATGGCCACATGTTTACAATTTCACGTCAAAAAATGGCTAAAATTCCAGTTGAAATTTTTTCAAAGTCCCTGAAAAATTTTCCAATTTTTGTCCCAATTCTTCCCATTCCCATTGAAACTTTTCAAATCCCTCTCAAAATTGTTGAAATTCTGTTGAAGCTTTTAAAATTCTCTCTAGAATTTTCAAAATCCATGTCCACATGTTTACAATTTCACGTCAAAAAATGGCTAAAATTCCAGTTGAAATTTTGTCAAAGTCCCTGAAAAATTTTCCAATTTTTGTCCCAATTCTTCCCATTCCCATTGAAACTTTTCAAATCCCTCTCAAAATTGTTGAAATTCTGTTGAAGCTTTTAAAATTCTCTCTAGAATTTTCAAAATCCATGTCCACATGTTTACAATTTCACGTCAAAAAATGGCTAAAATTCCAGTTGAAATTTTTTCAAAGTCCCTGAAAAATTTTCCAATTTTTGTCCCAATTCTTCCCATTCCCATTGAAACTTTTCAAATCCCTCTCAAAATTGTGGAAATTCTCTTGAAGCTTTTAAAATTCTCTCTAGAATTTTCAAAATCCATGTCCACATGTTTATAATTTCACATAAAAAAATGGCTAAAATTCCAGTTGAAATTTTTTCAAAGTCCCTTAAAAATTTTCCAATTTTTGTCCCAATTCTTCCCATTCCCATTGAAACTTTTCAAATCCCTCTCAAAATTGTTGAAATTCTGTTGAAGCTTTTAAAATTCTCTCTAGAATTTTCAAAATCCATGGCCACATGTTTACAATTTCACGTCAAAAAATGGCTAAAATTCCAGTTGAAATTTTTTCAAAGTCCCTTAAAAATTTTCCAATTTTGTCCCAATTCTTCCCATTCCCATTGAAACTTTTCAAATCCCTCTCAAAATTGTGGAAATTCTGTTGAAGCTTTTAAAATTCTCTCTAGAATTTTCAAAATCCATGTCCACATGTTTATAATTTCACATAAAAAAATGGCTAAAATTCCAGTTGAAATTTTTTCAAAGTCCCTTAAAAATTTTCCAATTTTTGTCCCAATTCTTCCCATTCCCATTGAAACTTTTCAAATCCCTCTCAAAATTGTTGAAATTCTCTTGAAGCTTTTAAAATTCTCTCTAGAATTTTCAAAATCCATGTCCACATGTTTATAATTTCACGTCAAAAAATGGCTAAAATTCCAGTTGAAATTTTTTCAAAGTCCCTTAAAAATTTTCCAATTTTTGTCCCAATTCTTCCCATTCCCATTGAAACTTTTCAAATCCCTCTCAAAATTGTGGAAATTCTCTTGAAGCTTTTAAAATTCTCTCTAGAATTTTCAAAATCCATGTCCACATGTTTACAATTTCACGTCAAAAAATTGCTAAAATTCCAGTTGAAATTTTGTCAAAGTCCCTGAAAAATTTTCCAATTTTTGTCCCAATTCTTCCCATTCCTATTGAAACTTTTCAAATCCCTCTCAAAATTGTTGAAATTCTCTTGAAGCTTTTAAAATTCTCTCTAGAATTTTCAAAATCCATGTCCACATGTTTACAATTTCACATCAAAAAATGGCTAAAATTCCAGTTGAAATTTTTTCAAAGTCCCTTAAAAATTTTCCAATTTTTGTCCCAATTCTTCCCATTCCCATTGAAACTTTTCAAATCCCTCTCAAAATTGTTGAAATTCTGTTGAAGCTTTTAAAATTCTCTCTAGAATTTTCAAAATCCATGTCCACATGTTTACAATTTCACGTCAAAAAATTGCTAAAATTCCAGTTGAAATTTTTTCAAAGTCCCTTAAAAATTTTCCAATTTTTGTCCCAATTCTTCCCATTCCCATTGAAACTTTTCAAATCCCTCTCAAAATTGTGGAAATTCTCTTGAAGCTTTTAAAATTCTCTCTAGAATTTTCAAAATCCATGGCCACATGTTTACAATTTCACGTCAAAAAATGGCTAAAATTCCAGTTGAAATTTTTTCAAAGTCCCTTAAAAATTTTCCAATTTTTGTCCCAATTCTTCCCATTCCCATTGAAACTTTTCAAATCCCTCTCAAAATTGTTGAAATTCTGTTGAAGCTTTTAAAATTCTCTCTAGAATTTTCAAAATCCATGTCCACATGTTTACAATTTCATGTCAAAAAATGGCTAAAATTCCAGTTGAAATTTTTTCAAAGTCCCTTCAAAATTTTCCAATTTTTGTCCCAATTCTTCCCATTCCCATTGAAACTTTTCAAATCCCTCTCAAAATTGTTGAAATTCTCTTGAAGCTTTTAAAATTCTCTCTAGAATTTTCAAAATCCATGGCCACATGTTTACAATTTCACGTCAAAAAATGGCTAAAATTCCAGTTGAAATTTTGTCAAAGTCCCTGAAAAATTTTCCAATTTTTGTCCCAATTCTTCCCATTCCCATTGAAACTTTTCAAATCCCTCTCAAAATTGTTGAAATTCTGTTGAAGCTTTTAAAATTCTCTCTAGAATTTTCAAAATCCACTTCAACATTTTTACAATTTCACGTCAAAATTGCTAAAATTCCAGTTGAAATTTTTTCAAAGTCCCTTAAAAATTTTCCAATTTTTGTCCCAATTCTTCCCATTCCCATTGAAACTTTTCAAATCCCTCTCAAAATTGTTGAAATTCTCTTGAAGCTTTTAAAATTCTCTCTAGAATTTTCAAAATCCATGTCCACATGTTTACAATTTCACGTCAAAAAATTGCTAAAATTCCAGTTGAAATTTTTTCAAAGTCCCTGAAAAATTTTCCAATTTTTGTCCCAATTCTTCCCATTCCCATTGAAACTTTTCAAATCCCTCTCAAAATTGTTGAAATTCTGTTGAAGCTTTTAAAATTCTCTCTAGAATTTTCAAAATCCATGGCCACATGTTTACAATTTCACGTCAAAAAATGGCTAAAATTCCAGTTGAAATTTTTTCAAAGTCCCTGAAAAATTTTCCAATTTTTGTCCCAATTCTTCCCATTCCCATTGAAACTTTTCAAATCCCTCTCAAAATTGTTGAAATTCTCTTGAAGCTTTTAAAATTCTCTCTAGAATTTTCAAAATCCATGGCCACATGTTTATAATTTCACATAAAAAAATTGCTAAAATTCCAGTTGCAATTTTTTCAAAGTCCCTTAAAAATTTTCCAATTTTTGTCCCAATTCTTCCCATTCCCATTGAAACTTTTCAAATCCCTCTCAAAATTGTTGAAATTCTGTTGAAGCTTTTAAAATTCTCTCTAGAATTTTCAAAATCCATGTCCACATGTTTACAATTTCACGTCAAAAAATTGCTAAAATTCCAGTTGAAATTTTTTCAAAGTCCCTTAAAAATTTTCCAATTTTTGTCCCAATTCTTCCCATTCCCATTGAAACTTTTCAAATCCCTCTCAAAATTGTGGAAATTCTCTTGAAGCTTTTAAAATTCTCTCTAGAATTTTCAAAATCCATGGCCACATGTTTACAATTTCACGTCAAAAAATGGCTAAAATTCCAGTTGAAATTTTTTCAAAGTCCCTTAAAAATTTTCCAATTTTTGTCCCAATTCTTCCCATTCCCATTGAAACTTTTCAAATCCCTCTCAAAATTGTTGAAATTCTGTTGAAGCTTTTAAAATTCTCTCTAGAATTTTCAAAATCCATGTCCACATGTTTACAATTTCATGTCAAAAAATGGCTAAAATTCCAGTTGAAATTTTTTCAAAGTCCCTTCAAAATTTTCCAATTTTTGTCCCAATTCTTCCCATTCCCATTGAAACTTTTCAAATCCCTCTCAAAATTGTTGAAATTCTCTTGAAGCTTTTAAAATTCTCTCTAGAATTTTCAAAATCCATGTCCACATGTTTACAATTTCACGTCAAAAAATGGCTAAAATTCCAGTTGAAATTTTGTCAAAGTCCCTTAAAAATTTTCCAATTTTTGTCCCAATTCTTCCCATTCCCATTGAAACTTTTCAAATCCCTCTCAAAATTGTTGAAATTCTGTTGAAGCTTTTAAAATTCTCTCTAGAATTTTCAAAATCCACTTCAACATTTTTACAATTTCACGTCAAAATTGCTAAAATTCCAGTTGAAATTTTTTCAAAGTCCCTTAAAAATTTTCCAATTTTTGTCCCAATTCTTCCCATTCCCATTGAAACTTTTCAAATCCCTCTCAAAATTGTTGAAATTCTCTTGAAGCTTTTAAAATTCTCTCTAGAATTTTCAAAATCCATGTCCACATGTTTACAATTTCACGTCAAAAAATGGCTAAAATTCCAGTTGAAATTTTTTCAAAGTCCCTTAAAAATTTTCCAATTTTTGTCCCAATTCTTCCCATTCCCATTGAAACTTTTCAAATCCCTCTCAAAATTGTTGAAATTCTCTTGAAGCTTTTAAAATTCTCTCTAGAATTTTCAAAATCCATGGCCACATGTTTACAATTTCACGTCAAAAAATTGCTAAAATTCCAGTTGAAATTTTTTCAAAGTCCCTGAAAAATTTTCCAATTTTTGTCTCAATTCTTCCCATTCCCATTGAAACTTTTCAAATCCCTCTCAAAATTGTTGAAATTCTGTTGAAGCTTTTAAAATTCTCTCTAGAATTTTCAAAATCCATGTCCACATGTTTACAATTTCACGTCAAAAAATGGCTAAAATTCCAGTTGAAATTTTTTCAAAGTCCCTTAAAAATTTTCCAATTTTTGTCCCAATTCTTCCCATTCCCATTGAAACTTTTCAAATCCCTCTCCAAATCGTTGAAATTCTGTTGAAGCTTTTAAAATTCTCTCTAGAATTTTCAAAATCCATGTCCACATGTTTACAATTTCACGTCAAAAAATGGCTAAAATTCCAGTTGCAATTTTTTCAAAGTCCCTTAAAAATTTTCCAATTTTTGTCCCAATTCTTCCCATTCCCATTGAAACTTTTCAAATCCCTCTCAAAATTGTGGAAATTCTGTTGAAGCTTTTAAAATTCTCTCTAGAATTTTCAAAATCCATGTCCACATGTTTACAATTTC
This sequence comes from Streptopelia decaocto, assembly GCF_964273445.1. Lineage (NCBI taxonomy): Eukaryota > Metazoa > Chordata > Aves > Columbiformes > Columbidae > Streptopelia > Streptopelia decaocto. The sequence continues at coordinate 15,420 of NW_028115857.1, forward strand.
ACATAAAAAAATGGCTAAAATTCCAGTTGAAATTTTTTCAAAGTCCCTTAAAAATTTTCCAATTTTTGCCCCAATTCTTCCCATTCCCATTGAAACTTTTCAAATCCCTCTCAAAATTGTTGAAATTCTGTTGAAGCTTTTAAAATTCTCCCTAGAATTTTCAAAATCTATGTCCACATGTTTACAATTTCACGTCAAAAAATGGCTAAAATTCCAGTTGAAATTTTTTCAAAGTCCCTTAAAAATTTTCCAATTTTTGTCCCAATTCTTCCCATTCCCATTGAAACTTTTCAAATCCCTCTCAAAATTGTTGAAATTCTGTTGAAGCTTTTAAAATTCTCTCTAGAATTTTCAAAATCCATGTCCACATGTTTACAATTTCACGTCAAAAAATTGGAAAATTCCAGTTGAAATTTTTTCAAAGTCCCTTAAAAATTTTCCAATTTTTGTCCCAATTCTTCCCATTCCCATTGAAACTTTTCAAATCCCTCTCCAAATTGTTGAAATTCTCTTGAAGCTTTTAAAATTCTCTCTAGAATTTTCAAAATCCATGTCCACATGTTTATAATTTCACATAAAAAATTGCTAAAATTCCAGTTGAAATTTTTTCAAAGTCCCTTAAAAATTTTCCAATTTTTGTCCCAATTCTTCCCATTCCCATTGAAACTTTTCAAATCCCTCTCAAAATTGTTGAAATTCTCTTGAAGCTTTTAAAATTCTCTCTAGAATTTTCAAAATCCATGGCCACATGTTTACAAATTCACGTCAAAAAATGGCTAAAATTCCAGTTGAAATTTTTTCAAAGTCCCTTAAAAATTTTCCAATTTTTGCCCCAATTCTTCCCATTCCCATTGAAACTTTTCAAATCCCTCTCCAAATTGTTGAAATTCTATTGAAGCTTTTAAAATTCTCTCTAGAATTTTCAAAATCCATGTCCACATGTTTACAATTTCACGTCAAAAAATTGCTAAAATTCCAGTTGCAATTTTTTCAAAGTCCCTTAAAAATTTTCCAATTTTTGTCCCAATTCTTCCCATTCCCATTGAAACTTTTCAAATCCCTCTCAAAATTGTGGAAATTCTGTTGAAGCTTTTAAAATTCTCTCTAGAATTTTCAAAATCCATGTCCACATGTTTACAATTTCACGTCAAAAAATGGCTAAAATTCCAGTTGAAATTTTTTCAAAGTCCCTTAAAAATTTTCCAATTTTTGCCCCAATTCTTCCCATTCCCATTGAAACTTTTCAAATCCCTCTCAAAATTGTTGAAATTCTGTTGAAGCTTTTAAAATTCTCCCTAGAATTTTCAAAATCTATGTCCACATGTTTACAATTTCACGTCAAAAAATGGCTAAAATTCCAGTTGAAATTGTTTCAAAGTCCCTTAAAAATTTTCCAATTTTTGTCCCAATTCTTCCCATTCCCATTGAAACTTTTCAAATCCCTCTCAAAATTGTGGAAATTCTGTTGAAGCTTTTAAAATTCTCCCTAGAATTTTCAAAATCCATGGCCACATGTTTACAATTTCACGTAAAAAAAAATGCTAAAATTCCAGTTGCAATTTTTTCAAAGTCCCTTAAAAATTTTCCAATTTTTGTCCCAATTCTTCCCATTCCCATTGAAACTTTTCAAATCCCTCTCAAAATTGTTGAAATTCTCTTGAAGCTTTTAAAATTCTCTCTAGAATTTTCAAAATCCATGTCCACATGTTTACAATTTCACGTCAAAAAATTGGAAAATTCCAGTTGAAATTTTTTCAAAGTCCCTTAAAAATTTTCCAATTTTTGTACCAATTCTTCCCATTCCCATTGAAACTTTTCAAATCCCTCTCAAAATTGTTGAAATTCTGTTGAAGCTTTTAAAATTCTCTCTAGAATTTTCAAAATCCATGTCCACATGTTTATAATTTCACATAAAAAATTGCTAAAATTCCAGTTGAAATTTTTTCAAAGTCCCTTAAAAATTTTCCAATTTTTGTCCCAATTCTTCCCATTCCCATTGAAACTTTTCAAGTCCCTCTCAAAATTGTGGAAATTCTGTTGAAGCTTTTAAAATTCTCTCTAGAATTTTCAAAATCCATGTCCACATGTTTACAATTTCACGTCAAAAAATGGCTAAAATTCCAGTTGAAATTTTTTCAAAGTCCCTTAAAAATTTTCCAATTTTTGCCCCAATTCTTCCCATTCCCATTGAAACTTTTCAAATCCCTCTCAAAATTGTTGAAATTCTGTTGAAGCTTTTAAAATTCTCCCTAGAATTTTCAAAATCTATGTCCACATGTTTACAATTTCACGTCAAAAAATGGCTAAAATTCCAGTTGAAATTGTTTCAAAGTCCCTTAAAAATTTTCCAATTTTTGTCCCAATTCTTCCCATTCCCATTGAAACTTTTCAAATCCCTCTCAAAATTGTTGAAATTCTGTTGAAGCTTTTAAAATTCTCTCTAGAATTTTCAAAATCCATGTCCACATGTTTACAATTTCACGTCAAAAAATTGGAAAATTCCAGTTGAAATTTTTTCAAAGTCCCTTAAAAATTTTCCAATTTTTGTACCAATTCTTCCCATTCCCATTGAAACTTTTCAAATCCCTCTCAAAATTGTTGAAATTCTGTTGAAGCTTTTAAAATTCTCTCTAGAATTTTCAAAATCCATGTCCACATGTTTATAATTTCACATAAAAAATTGCTAAAATTCCAGTTGAAATTTTTTCAAAGTCCCTTAAAAATTTTCCAATTTTTGTCCCAATTCTTCCCATTCCCATTGAAACTTTTCAAATCCCTCTCAAAATTGTGGAAATTCTGTTGAAGCTTTTAAAATTCTCTCTAGAATTTTCAAAATCCATGTCCACATGTTTACAATTTCACGTCAAAAAATGGCTAAAATTCCAGTTGAAATTGTTTCAAAGTCCCTTAAAAATTTTCCAATTGTTGTCCCAATTCTTCCCATTCCCATTGAAACTTTTCAAATCCCTCTCAAAATTGTTGAAATTCTGTTGAAGCTTTTAAAATTCTCTCTAGAATTTTCAAAATCCATGGCCACATGTTTACAATTTCACGTCAAAAAATGGCTAAAATTCCAGTTGAAATTTTTTCAAAGTCCCTTAAAAATTTTCCAATTTTTGCCCCAATTCTTCCCATTCCCATTGAAACTTTTCAAATCCCTCTCCAAATTGTTGAAATTCTCTTGAAGCTTTTAAAATTCTCTCTAGAATTTTCAAAATCCATGTCCACATGTTTACAATTTCACGTCAAAAAATTGCTAAAATTCCAGTTGCAATTTTTTCAAAGTCCCTTAAAAATTTTCCAATTTTTGTCCCAATTCTTCCCATTCCCATTGAAACTTTTCAAATCCCTCTCAAAATTGTGGAAATTCTGTTGAAGCTTTTAAAATTCTCTCTAGAATTTTCAAAATCCATGGCCACATGTTTACAATTTCACGTCAAAAAATGGCTAAAATTCCAGTTGAAATTTTTTCAAAGTCCCTTAAAAATTTTCCAATTTTTGCCCCAATTCTTCCCATTCCCATTGAAACTTTTCAAATCCCTCTCAAAATTGTTGAAATTCTGTTGAAGCTTTTAAAATTCTCCCTAGAATTTTCAAAATCTATGTCCACATGTTTACAATTTCACGTCAAAAAATGGCTAAAATTCCAGTTGAAATTTTTTCAAAGTCCCTTAAAAATTTTCCAATTGTTGTCCCAATTCTTCCCATTCCCATTGAAACTTTTCAAATCCCTCTCAAAATTGTTGAAATTCTGTTGAAGCTTTTAAAATTCTCTCTAGAATTTTCAAAATCCATGGCCACATGTTTACAATTTCACGTAAAAAAAAATGCTAAAATTCCAGTTGCAATTTTTTCAAAGTCCCTTAAAAATTTTCCAATTTTTGTCCCAATTCTTCCCATTCCCATTGAAACTTTTCAAATCCCTCTCAAAATTGTTGAAATTCTGTTGAAGCTTTTAAAATTCTCTCTAGAATTTTCAAAATCCATGTCCACATGTTTACAATTTCACATAAAAAATTGCTAAAATTCCAGTTGAAATTTTTTCAAAGTCCCTTAAAAATTTTCCAATTTTTGCCCCAATTCTTCCCATTCCCATTGAAACTTTTCAAATCCCTCTCCAAATTGCTGAAATTCTCTTGAAGCTTTTAAAATTCTCTCTAGAATTTTCAAAATCCATGTCCACATGTTTACAATTTCACGTCAAAAAATGGCTAAAATTCCAGTTGAAATTTTTTCAAAGTCCCTTAAAAATTTTCCCATTTTTGTCCCAATTCTTCCCATTCCCATTGAAACTTTTCAAATCCCTCTCCAAATTGTTGAAATTCTCTTGAAGCTTTTAAAATTCTCTCTAGAATTTTCAAAATCCATGTCCACATGTTTACAATTTCACGTCAAAAATGGCTAAAATTCCAGTTGAAATTTTTTCAAAGTCCCTTAAAAATTTCCAATTTTTGTCCCAATTCTTCCCATTCCCATTGAAACTTTTCAAATCCCTCTCAAAATTGTTGAAATTCTCTTGAAGCTTTTAAAATTCTCTCTAGAATTTTCAAAATCCATGTCCACATGTTTACAATTTCACGTCAAAAAATGGCTAAAATTCCAGTTGAAATTTTTTCAAAGTCCCTTAAAAATTTTCCAATTTTTGTCCCAATTCTTCCCATTCCCATTGAAACTTTTCAAATCCCTCTCAAAATTGTTGAAATTCTGTTGAAGCTTTTAAAATTCTCTCTAGAATTTTCAAAATCCATGGCCACATGTTTACAATTTCACGTCAAAAAATGGCTAAAATTCCAGTTGAAATTGTTTCAAAGTCCCTGAAAAATTTTCCAATTTTTGTCCCAATTCTTCCCATTCCCATTGAAACTTTTCAAATCCCTCTCAAAATTGTGGAAATTCTGTTGAAGCTTTTAAAATTCTCTCTAGAATTTTCAAAATCCATGGCCACATGTTTACAATTTCACGTAAAAAAAAATGCTAAAATTCCAGTTGCAATTTTTTCAAAGTCCCTTAAAAATTTTCCAATTTTTGTCCCAATTCTTCCCATTCCCATTGAAACTTTTCAAATCCCTCTCAAAATTGTTGAAATTCTGTTGAAGCTTTTAAAATTCTCTCTAGAATTTTCAAAATCCATGTCCACATGTTTACAATTTCACGTCAAAAAATTGGAAAATTCCAGTTGAAATTTTTTCAAAGTCCCTTAAAATTTTTCCAATTTTTGTACCAATTCTTCCCATTCCCATTGAAACTTTTCAAATCCCTCTCAAAATTGTTGAAATTCTGTTGAAGCTTTTAAAATTCTCTCTAGAATTTTCAAAATCCATGTCCACATGTTTACAATTTCACGTCAAAAAATTGCTAAAATTCCAGTTGAAATTTTTTCAAAGTCCCTGAAAAATTTTCCAATTTTGTCCCAATTCTTCCCATTCCCATTGAAACTTTTCAAATCCCTCTCAAAATTGTGGAAATTCTGTTGAAGCTTTTAAAATTCTCTCTAGAATTTTCAAAATCCATGTCCACATGTTTATAATTTCACATAAAAAAATGGCTAAAATTCCAGTTGAAATTTTTTCAAAGTCCCTTAAAAATTTTCCAATTTTTGTCCCAATTCTTCCCATTCCCATTGAAACTTTTCAAATCCCTCTCAAAATTGTTGAAATTCTCTTGAAGCTTTTAAAATTCTCTCTAGAATTTTCAAAATCCATGTCCACATGTTTATAATTTCACGTCAAAAAATGGCTAAAATTCCAGTTGAAATTTTTTCAAAGTCCCTTAAAAATTTTCCAATTTTTGTCCCAATTCTTCCCATTCCCATTGAAACTTTTCAAATCCCTCTCAAAATTGTGGAAATTCTCTTGAAGCTTTTAAAATTCTCTCTAGAATTTTCAAAATCCATGTCCACATGTTTACAATTTCACGTCAAAAAATTGTTAAAATTCCAGTTGAAATTTTGTCAAAGTCCCTGAAAAATTTTCCAATTTTTGTCCCAATTCTTCCCATTCCTATTGAAACTTTTCAAATCCCTCTCAAAATTGTTGAAATTCTCTTGAAGCTTTTAAAATTCTCTCTAGAATTTTCAAAATCCATGTCCACATGTTTACAATTTCACGTCAAAAAATGGCTAAAATTCCAGTTGAAATTTTTTCAAAGTCCCTTAAAAATTTTCCAATTTTTGTCCCAATTCTTCCCATTCCCATTGAAACTTTTCAAATCCCTCTCAAAATTGTTGAAATTCTCTTGAAGCTTTTAAAATTCTCTCTAGAATTTTCAAAATCCATGTCCACATGTTTACAATTTCACGTCAAAAAATTGCTAAAATTCCAGTTGAAATTTTTTCAAAGTCCCTTAAAAATTTTCCAATTTTTGTCCCAATTCTTCCCATTCCCATTGAAACTTTTCAAATCCCTCTCAAAATTGTGGAAATTCTCTTGAAGCTTTTAAAATTCTCTCTAGAATTTTCAAAATCCATGGCCACATGTTTACAATTTCACGTCAAAAAATGGCTAAAATTCCAGTTGAAATTTTTTCAAAGTCCCTTAAAAATTTTCCAATTTTTGTCCCAATTCTTCCCATTCCCATTGAAACTTTTCAAATCCCTCTCCAAATTGTTGAAATTCTGTTGAAGCTTTTAAAATTCTCTCTAGAATTTTCAAAATCCATGTCCACATGTTTACAATTTCACGTCAAAAAATGGCTAAAATTCCAGTTGAAATTGTTTCAAAGTCCCTTAAAAATTTTCCAATTTTTGTCCCAATTCTTCCCATTCCCATTGAAACTTTTCAAATCCCTCTCAAAATTGTTGAAATTCTCTTGAAGCTTTTAAAATTCTCTCTAGAATTTTCAAAATCCATGTCCACATGTTTACAATTTCACGTCAAAAAATGGCTAAAATTCCAGTTGAAATTTTGTCAAAGTCCCTGAAAAATTTTCCAATTTTTGTCCCAATTCTTCCCATTCCCATTGAAACTTTTCAAATCCCTCTCAAAATTGTTGAAATTCTGTTGAAGCTTTTAAAATTCTCTCTAGAATTTTCAAAATCCACTTCAACATTTTTACAATTTCACGTCAAAATTGCTAAAATTCCAGTTGAAATTTTTTCAAAGTCCCTTAAAAATTTTCCAATTTTTGTCCCAATTCTTCCCATTCCCATTGAAACTTTTCAAATCCCTCTCAAAATTGTTGAAATTCTGTTGAAGCTTTTAAAATTCTCTCTAGAATTTTCAAAATCCATGTCCACATGTTTACAATTTCACGTCAAAAAATGGCTAAAATTCCAGTTGAAATTTTTTCAAAGTCCCTTAAAAATTTTCCAATTTTTGCCCCAATTCTTCCCATTCCCATTGAAACTTTTCAAATCCCTCTCAAAATTGTTGAAATTCTCTTGAAGCTTTTAAAATTCTCTCTAGAATTTTCAAAATCCATGGCCACATGTTTACAATTTCACGTCAAAAAATTGCTAAAATTCCAGTTGAAATTTTTTCAAAGTCCCTGAAAAATTTTCCAATTTTTGTCTCAATTCTTCCCATTCCCATTGAAACTTTTCAAATCCCTCTCAAAATTGTTGAAATTCTGTTGAAGCTTTTAAAATTCTCTCTAGAATTTTCAAAATCCATGTCCACATGTTTACAATTTCACGTCAAAAAATGGCTAAAATTCCAGTTGCAATTTTTTCAAAGTCCCTTAAAAATTTTCCAATTTTTGTCCCAATTCTTCCCATTCCCATTGAAACTTTTCAAATCCCTCTCCAAATCGTTGAAATTCTGTTGAAGCTTTTAAAATTCTCTCTAGAATTTTCAAAATCCATGTCCACATGTTTACAATTTCACGTCAAAAAATGGCTAAAATTCCAGTTGCAATTTTTTCAAAGTCCCTTAAAAATTTTCCAATTTTTGTCCCAATTCTTCCCATTCCCATTGAAACTTTTCAAATCCCTCTCAAAATTGTGGAAATTCTGTTGAAGCTTTTAAAATTCTCTCTAGAATTTTCAAAATCCATGTCCACATGTTTACAATTTCACATAAAAAAATGGCTAAAATTCCAGTTGAAATTTTTTCAAAGTCCCTTAAAAATTTTCCAATTTTTGTCCCAATTCTTCCCATTCCCATTGAAACTTTTCAAATCCCTCTCAAAATTGTTGAAATTCTGTTGAAGCTTTTAAAATTCTCCCTAGAATTTTCAAAATCTATGTCCACATGTTTACAATTTCACGTCAAAAAATGGCTAAAATTCCAGTTGAAATTTTTTCAAAGTCCCTTAAAAATTTTCCAATTTTTGTCCCAATTCTTCCCATTCCCATTGAAACTTTTCAAATCCCTCTCAAAATTGTTGAAATTCTGTTGAAGCTTTTAAAATTCTCTCTAGAATTTTCAAAATCCATGTCCACATGTTTACAATTTCACGTCAAAAAATTGGAAAATTCCAGTTGAAATTTTTTCAAAGTCCCTTAAAAATTTTCCAATTTTTGTCCCAATTCTTCCCATTCCCATTGAAACTTTTCAAATCCCTCTCCAAATTGTTGAAATTCTGTTGAAGCTTTTAAAATTCTCTCTAGAATTTTCAAAATCCATGTCCACATGTTTATAATTTCACATAAAAAATTGCTAAAATTCCAGTTGAAATTTTTTCAAAGTCCCTTAAAAATTTTCCAATTTTTGTCCCAATTCTTCCCATTCCCATTGAAACTTTTCAAATCCCTCTCAAAATTGTTGAAATTCTCTTGAAGCTTTTAAAATTCTCTCTAGAATTTTCAAAATCCATGGCCACATGTTTACAATTTCACGTCAAAAAATGGCTAAAATTCCAGTTGAAATTTTTTCAAAGTCCCTTAGAAATTTTCCAATTTTTGCCCCAATTCTTCCCATTCCCATTGAAACTTTTCAAATCCCTCTCCAAATTGTTGAAATTCTATTGAAGCTTTTAAAATTCTCTCTAGAATTTTCAAAATCCATGTCCACATGTTTACAATTTCACGTCAAAAAATGGCTAAAATTCCAGTTGAAATTTTTTCAAAGTCCCTTAAAAATTTTCCAATTTTTGTCCCAATTCTTCCCATTCCCATTGAAACTTTTCAAATCCCTCTCAAAATTGTGGAAATTCTGTTGAAGCTTTTAAAATTCTCTCTAGAATTTTCAAAATCCATGTCCACATGTTTACAATTTCACGTCAAAAAATGGCTAAAATTCCAGTTGAAATTTTTTCAAAGTCCCTTAAAAATTTTCCAATTTTTGCCCCAATTCTTCCCATTCCCATTGAAACTTTTCAAATCCCTCTCCAAATTGTTGAAATTCTGTTGAAGCTTTTAAAATTCTCCCTAGAATTTTCAAAATCTATGTCCACATGTTTACAATTTCACGTCAAAAAATGGCTAAAATTCCAGTTGAAATTGTTTCAAAGTCCCTTAAAAATTTTCCAATTTTTGTCCCAATTCTTCCCATTCCCATTGAAACTTTTCAAATCCCTCTCAAAATTGTGGAAATTCTGTTGAAGCTTTTAAAATTCTCCCTAGAATTTTCAAAATCCATGGCCACATGTTTACAATTTCACGTAATAAAAAATGCTAAAATTCCAGTTGCAATTTTTTCAAAGTCCCTTAAAAATTTTCCAATTTTTGTCCCAATTCTTCCCATTCCCATTGAAACTTTTCAAATCCCTCTCAAAATTGTTGAAATTCTGTTGAAGCTTTTAAAATTCTCTCTAGAATTTTCAAAATCCATGTCCACATGTTTACAATTTCACGTCAAAAAATTGGAAAATTCCAGTTGAAATTTTTTCAAAGTCCCTTAAAAATTTTCCAATTTTTGTACCAATTCTTCCCATTCCCATTGAAACTTTTCAAATCCCTCTCAAAATTGTTGAAATTCTGTTGAAGCTTTTAAAATTCTCTCTAGAATTTTCAAAATCCATGTCCACATGTTTATAATTTCACATAAAAAATTGCTAAAATTCCAGTTGAAATTTTTTCAAAGTCCCTTAAAAATTTTCCAATTGTTGTCCCAATTCTTCCCATTCCCATTGAAACTTTTCAAATCCCTCTCCAAATTGTGGAAATTCTGTTGAAGCTTTTAAAATTCTCTCTAGAATTTTCAAAATCCATGTCCACATGTTTACAATTTCACGTCAAAAAATGGCTAAAATTCCAGTTGAAATTGTTTCAAAGTCCCTTAAAAATTTTCCAATTGTTGTCCCAATTCTTCCCATTCCCATTGAAACTTTTCAAATCCCTCTCAAAATTGTTGAAATTCTCTTGAAGCTTTTAAAATTCTCTCTAGAATTTTCAAAATCCATGTCCACATGTTTACAATTTCACGTCAAAAAATTGCTAAAATTCCAGTTGCAATTTTTCAAAGTCCCTTAAAAATTTTCCAATTTTTGTCCCAATTCTTCCCATTCCCATTGAAACTTTTCAAATCCCTCTCAAAATTGTGGAAATTCTGTTGAAGCTTTTAAAATTCTCTCTAGAATTTTCAAAATCCATGTCCACATGTTTACAATTTCACGTCAAAAAATGGCTAAAATTCCAGTTGAAATTTTTTCAAAGTCCCTTAAAAATTTTCCAATTTTTGCCCCAATTCTTCCCATTCCCATTGAAACTTTTCAAATCCCTCTCAAAATTGTTGAAATTCTGTTGAAGCTTTTAAAATTCTCCCTAGAATTTTCAAAATCTATGTCCACATGTTTACAATTTCACGTCAAAAAATGGCTAAAATTCCAGTTGAAATTTTTTCAAAGTCCCTTAAAAATTTTCCAATTGTTGTCCCAATTCTTCCCATTCCCATTGAAACTTTTCAAATCCCTCTCAAAATTGTTGAAATTCTGTTGAAGCTTTTAAAATTCTCTCTAGAATTTTCAAAATCCATGGCCACATGTTTACAATTTCACGTAAAAAAAAATGCTAAAATTCCAGTTGAAATTTTTTCAAAGTCCCTGAAAAATTTTCCAATTTTTGTCCCAATTCTTCCCATTCCCATTGAAACTTTTCAAATCCCTCTCAAAATTGTTGAAATTCTGTTGAAGCTTTTAAAATTCTCTCTAGAATTTTCAAAATCCATGTCCACATGTTTACAATTTCACATAAAAAATTGCTAAAATTCCAGTTGAAATTTTTTCAAAGTCCCTTAAAAATTTTCCAATTTTTGCCCCAATTCTTCCCATTCCCATTGAAACTTTTCAAATCCCTCTCCAAATTGTTGAAATTCTCTTGAAGCTTTTAAAATTCTCTCTAGAATTTTCAAAATCCATGTCCACATGTTTACAATTTCACGTCAAAAAATGGCTAAAATTCCAGTTGAAATTTTTTCAAAGTCCCTTAAAAATTTTCCCATTTTTGTCCCAATTCTTCCCATTCCCATTGAAACTTTTCAAATCCCTCTCAAAATTGTTGAAATTCTCTTGAAGCTTTTAAAATTCTCTCTAGAATTTTCAAAATCCATGTCCACATGTTTACAATTTCACGTCAAAAATGGCTAAAATTCCAGTTGAAATTTTTTCAAAGTCCCTTAAAAATTTTCCAATTTTTGTCCCAATTCTTCCCATTCCCATTGAAACTTTTCAAATCCCTCTCAAAATTGTTGAAATTCTCTTGAAGCTTTTAAAATTCTCTCTAGAATTTTCAAAATCCATGTCCACATGTTTACAATTTCACGTCAAAAAATGGCTAAAATTCCAGTTGAAATTTTGTCAAAGTCCCTTAAAAATTTTCAATTTTTGTCCCAATTCTTCCCATTCCCATTGAAACTTTTCAAATCCCTCTCCAAATTGTTGAAATTCTCTTGAAGCTTTTAAAATTCTCTCTAGAATTTTCAAAATCCATGGCCACATGTTTACAATTTCACGTCAAAAAATGGCTAAAATTCCAGTTGAATTTTGTCAAAGTCCCTGAAAAATTTTCCAATTTTTGTCCCAATTCTTCCCATTCCCATTGAAACTTTTCAAATCCCTCTCAAAATTGTTGAAATTCTCTTGAAGCTTTTAAAATTCTCTCTAGAATTTTCAAAATCCATGGCCACATGTTTACAATTTCACGTCAAAAAATTGCTAAAATTCCAGTTGAAATTTTTTCAAAGTCCCTGAAAAATTTTCCAATTTTTGTCCCAATTCTCCCATTCCCATTGAAACTTTTCAAATCCCTCTCAAAATTGTGGAAATTCTGTTGAAGCTTTTAAAATTCTCTCTAGAATTTTCAAAATCCACTTCAACATTTTTACAATTTCACGTCAAAATTGCTAAAATTCCAGTTGAAATTTTTTCAAAGTCCCTTAAAAATTTTCCAATTTTTGTCCCAATTCTTCCCATTCCCATTGAAACTTTTCAAATCCCTCTCAAAATTGTTGAAATTCTCTTGAAGCTTTTAAAATTCTCTCTAGAATTTTCAAAATCCATGTCCACATGTTTACAATTTCACGTCAAAAAATGGCTAAAATTCCAGTTGAAATTTTTTCAAAGTCCCTGAAAAATTTTCCAATTTTTGCCCCAATTCTTCCCATTCCCATTGAAACTTTTCAAATCCCTCTCAAAATTGTTGAAATTCTGTTGAAGCTTTTAAAATTCTCCCTAGAATTTTCAAAATCTATGTCCACATGTTTACAATTTCACGTCAAAAAATGGCTAAAATTCCAGTTGAAATTGTTTCAAAGTCCCTAAAAATTTTCCAATTTTTGTCCCAATTCTTCCCATTCCCATTGAAACTTTTCAAATCCCTCTCAAAATTGTGGAAATTCTGTTGAAGCTTTTAAAATTCTCTCTAGAATTTTCAAAATCCATGGCCACATGTTTACAATTTCACGTAAAAAAAAATGCTAAAATTCCAGTTGCAAATTTTTCAAAGTCCCTTAAAAATTTTCCAATTTTTGTCCCAATTCTTCCCATTCCCATTGAAACTTTTCAAATCCCTCTCAAAATTGTTGAAATTCTGTTGAAGCTTTTAAAATTCTCTCTAGAATTTCAAAATCCATGTCCACATGTTTACAATTTCACGTCAAAAAATTGGAAAATTCCAGTTGGAATTTTTTCAAAGTCCCTTAAAATTTTTCCAATTTTGTACCAATTCTTCCCATTCCCATTGAAACTTTTCAAATCCCTCTCAAAATTGTTGAAATTCTGTTGAAGCTTTTAAAATTCTCTCTAGAATTTTCAAAATCCATGTCCACATGTTTATAATTTCACATAAAAAATTGCTAAAATTCCAGTGAAATTTTTTCAAAGTCCCTTAAAAATTTTCCAATTTTTGTCCCAATTCTTCCCATTCCCATTGAAACTTTTCAAATCCCTCTCAAAATTGTGGAAATTCTGTTGAAGCTTTTAAAATTCTCTCTAGAATTTTCAAAATCCATGTCCACATGTTTACAATTTCACGTCAAAAAATGGCTAAAATTCCAGTTGAAATTGTTTCAAAGTCCCTTAAAAATTTTCCAATTGTTGTCCCAATTCTTCCCATTCCCATTGAAACTTTTCAAATCCCTCTCAAAATTGTGGAAATTCTGTTGAAGCTTTTAAAATTCTCTCTAGAATTTTCAAAATCCATGGCCACATGTTTACAATTTCACGTCAAAAAATGGCTAAAATTCCAGTTGAAATTTTTTCAAAGTCCCTTAAAAATTTCCAATTTTTGCCCCAATTCTTCCCATTCCCATTGAAACTTTTCAAATCCCTCTCCAAATTGTTGAAATTCTATTGAAGCTTTTAAAATTCTCTCTAGAATTTTCAAAATCCATGTCCACATGTTTACAATTTCACGTCAAAAAATTGCTAAAATTCCAGTTGCAATTTTTTCAAAGTCCCTTAAAAATTTTCCAATTTTTGCCCCAATTCTTCCCATTCCCATTGAAACTTTTCAAATCCCTCTCAAAATTGTTGAAATTCTGTTGAAGCTTTTAAAATTCTCCCTAGAATTTTCAAAATCTATGTCCACATGTTTACAATTTCACGTCAAAAAATGGCTAAAATTCCAGTTGAAATTTTTTCAAAGTCCCTTAAAAATTTTCCAATTGTTGTCCCAATTCTTCCCATTCCCATTGAAACTTTTCAAATCCCTCTCAAAATTGTTGAAATTCTGTTGAAGCTTTTAAAATTCTCTCTAGAATTTTCAAAATCCATGGCCACATGTTTACAATTTCACGTAAAAAAAATGCTAAAATTCCAGTTGAAAATTTTTTCAAAGTCCCTGAAAAATTTTCCAATTTTTGTCCAATTCTTCCCATTCCCATTGAAACTTTTCAAATCCCTCTCAAAATTGTTGAAATTCTGTTGAAGCTTTTAAAATTCTCTCTAGAATTTTCAAAATCCATGTCCACATGTTTACAATTTCACATAAAAAATTGCTAAAATTCCAGTTGAAATTTTTTCAAAGTCCCTTAAAAATTTCCAATTTTTGCCCCAATTCTTCCCATTCCCATTGAAACTTTCAAATCCCTCTCCAAATTGTTGAAATTCTCTTGAAGCTTTTAAAATTCTCTCTAGAATTTTCAAAATCCATGTCCACATGTTTACAATTTCACGTCAAAAATGGCTAAAATTCCAGTTGAAATTTTTTCAAAGTCCCTTAAAAATTTTCCAATTTTTGTCCCAATTCTTCCCATTCCCATTGAAACTTTTCAAATCCCTCTCCAAATTGTTGAAATTCTGTTGAAGCTTTTAAAATTCTCTCTAGAATTTTCAAAATCCATGGCCACATGTTTACAATTTCACGTCAAAAAATGGCTAAAATTCCAGTTGAAATTTTTTCAAAGTCCCTAAAAATTTTCCAATTTTTGCCCCAATTCTTCCCATTCCCATTGAAACTTTTCAAATCCCCTCTCAAAATTGTTGAAATTCTCTTGAAGCTTTTAAAATTCTCTCTAGAATTTTCAAAATCCATGTCCACATGTTTACAATTTCACGTCAAAAAATGGCTAAAATTCCAGTTGAAATTTTGTCAAAGTCCCTTAAAAATTTTCCAATTTTTGTCCCAATTCTTCCCATTCCCATTGAAACTTTTCAAATCCTCTCCAAATTGTTGAAATTCTCTTGAAGCTTTTAAAATTCTCTCTAGAATTTTCAAAATCCATGGCCACATGTTTACAATTTCACGTCAAAAAATGGCTAAAATTCCAGTTGAAATTTTTCAAAGTCCCTGAAAAATTTTCCAATTTTTGTCCCAATTCTTCCCATTCCCATTGAAACTTTCAAATCCCTCTCAAAATTGTTGAAATTCTCTTGAAGCTTTTAAAATTCTCTCTAGAATTTTCAAAATCCATGTCCACATGTTTACAATTTCACGTCAAAAATGGCTAAATTCCAGTTGAAATTTTTTCAAAGTCCCTGAAAAATTTTCCAATTTTTGTCCCAATTCTTCCCATTCCCATTGAAACTTTTCAAATCCCTCTCAAAATTGTTGAAATTCTGTTGAAGCTTTTAAAATTCTCTCTAGAATTTTCAAAATCCACTTCAACATTTTTACAATTTCACGTCAAAATTGCTAAAATTCCAGTTGAAATTTTTTCAAAGTCCCTTAAAAATTTTCCAATTTTTGTCCCAATTCTTCCCATTCCCATTGAAACTTTTCAAATCCCTCTCAAAATTGTTGAAATTCTCTTGAAGCTTTTAAAATTCTCTCTAGAATTTTCAAAATCCATGTCCACATAGTTTACAATTTCACGTCAAAAAATGGCTAAAATTCCAGTTGAAATTTTTTCAAAGTCCCTTAAAAATTTTCCAATTTTTGTCCCAATTCAATTTTTGTCCCAATTCTTCCCATTCCCATTGAAACTTTTCAAATCCCTCTCAAAATTGTTGAAATTCTGTTGAAGCTTTTAAAATTCTCTCTAGAATTTTCAAAATCCATGTCCACATGTTTACAATTTCACGTCAAAAAATGGCTAGAATTCCAGTTGAAATTGTTTCAAAGTCCCTGAAAAATTTTCCAATTTTTGTCCCAATTCTTCCCATTCCCATTGAAACTTTTCAAATCCCTCTCAAAATTGTGGAAATTCTGTTGAAGCTTTTAAAATTCTCTCTAGAATTTTCAAAATCCATGTCCACATGTTTACAATTTCATGTCAAAAAATGGCTAAAATTCCAGTTGCAATTTTTTCAAAGTCCCTTAAAATTTTTCCAATTTTTGTCCCAATTCTTCCCATTCCCATTGAAACTTTTCAAATCCCTCTCCAAATCGTTGAAATTCTGTTGAAGCTTTTAAAATTCTCTCTAGAATTTTCAAAATCCATGTCCACATGTTTACAATTTCACGTCAAAAAATGGCTAAAATTCCAGTTGAAATTTTTTCAAAGTCCCTGAAAAATTTTCCAATTTTTGTCCCAATTCTTCCCATTCCCATTGAAACTTTTCAAATCCCTCTCAAAATTGTTGAAATTCTCTTGAAGCTTTTAAAATTCTCTCTAGAATTTTCAAAATCCATGTCCACATGTTTACAATTTCACGTCAAAAAATGGCTAAAATTCCAGTTGAAATTTTTTCAAAGTCCCTTAAAAATTTTCCAATTTTTGTCCCAATTCTTCCCATTCCCATTGAAACTTTTCAAATCCCTCTCAAAATTGTTGAAATTCTGTTGAAGCTTTTAAAATTCTCTCTAGAATTTTCAAAATCCATGTCCACATGTTTACAATTTCACGTCAAAAAATGGCTAAAATTCCAGTTGAAATTTTTTCAAAGTCCCTTAAAAATTTTCCAATTTTTGTCCCAATTCTTCCCATTCCCATTGAAACTTTTCAAATCCCTCTCAAAATTGTTGAAATTCTGTTGAAGCTTTTAAAATTCTCTCTAGAATTTTCAAAATCCATGTCCACATGTTTACAATTTCACGTCAAAAAATGGCTAAAATTCCAGTTGCAATTTTTTCAAAGTCCCTTAAAAATTTTCCAATTTTTGTCCCAATTCTTCCCATTCCCATTGAAACTTTTCAAATC
>NW_028115856.1:0-21886 GCF_964273445.1 Streptopelia decaocto
TGTCAAAAAATGCTAAAATTCCAGTTGAAATTTTTTCAAAGTCCCTTCAAAATTTTCCAATTTTTGTCCCAATTCTTCCCATTCCCATTGAAACTTTTCAAATCCCTCTCAAAATTGTTGAAATTCTCTTGAAGCTTTTAAAATTCTCTCTAGAATTTTCAAAATCCACTTCAACATGTTTACAATTTCACGTCAAAAAATGGCTAAAATTCCAGTTGAAATTTTTTCAAAGTCCCTTAAAAATTTTCCAATTTTGTCCCAATTCTTCCCATTCCCATTGAAACTTTTCAAATCCCTCTCAAAATTGTTGAAATTCTGTTGAAGCTTTTAAAATTCTCTCTAGAATTTTCAAAATCCATGTCCACATGTTTACAATTTCACGTCAAAATTGCTAAAATTCCAGTTGAAATTTTGTCAAAGTCCCTTAAAAATTTTCCAATTTTTGTCCCAATTCTTCCCATTCCCATTGAAACTTTTCAAATCCCTCTCAAAATTGTTGAAATTCTCTTGAAGCTTTTAAAATTCTCTCTAGAATTTTCAAAATCCATGTCCACATGTTTACAATTTCACGTCAAAATTGCTAAAATTCCAGTTGAAATTTTTTCAAAGTCCCTTAAAAATTTCCAATTTTTGTCCCAATTCTTCCCATTCCCATTGAAACTTTTCAAATCCCTCTCAAAATTGTGGAAATTCTGTTGAAGCTTTTAAAATTCTCTCTAGAATTTTCAAAATCCATGGCCACATGTTTACAATTTCACGTCAAAAAATGGCTAAAATTCCAGTTGAAATTTTTTCAAAGTCCCTTAAGAATTTTCCCATTTTTGTCCCAATTCTTCCCATTCCCATTGAAACTTTTCAAATCCCTCTCCAAATTGTTGAAATTCTCTTGAAGCTTTTAAAATTCTCTCTAGAATTTTCAAAATCCATGTCCACATGTTTACAATTTCACGTCAAAAAATGGCTAAAATTCCAGTTGAAATTTTTTCAAAGTCCCTGAAAAATTTTCCAATTTTTGTCCCAATTCTTCCCATTCCCATTGAAACTTTTCAAATCCCTCTCAAAATTGTGGAAATTCTGTTGAAGCTTTTAAAATTCTCTCTAGAATTTTCAAAATCCATGGCCACATGTTTACAATTTCATGTCAAAAAATGGCTAAAATTCCAGTTGCAATTTTTTCAAAGTCCCTTAAAAATTTTCCAATTTTTGTCCCAATTCTTCCCATTCCCATTGAAACTTTTCAAATCCCTCTCAAAATTGTTGAAATTCTCTTGAAGCTTTTAAAATTCTCTCTAGAATTTTCAAAATCCATGGCCACATGTTTACAATTTCACGTAAAAAAAAAATGCTAAAATTCCAGTTGAAATTTTTTCAAAGTCCCTTCAAAATTTTCCAATTTTTGTCCCAATTCTTCCCATTCCCATTGAAACTTTTCAAATCCCTCTCAAAATTGTGGAAATTCTCTTGAAGCTTTTAAAATTCTCTCTAGAATTTTCAAAATCCATGGCCACATGTTTACAATTTCACGTCAAAAAATGGCTAAAATTCCAGTTGAAATGTTTTCAAAGTCCCTTAAAAATTTTCCAATTTTTGTCCCAATTCTTCCCATTCCCATTGAAACTTTTCAAATCCCTCTCAAAATTGTTGAAATTCTGTTGAAGCTTTTAAAATTCTCTCTAGAATTTTCAAAATCCACTTCATCATGTTTACAATTTCATGTAAAAAATTGCTAAAATTCCAGTTGAAATTTTTTCAAAGTCCCTTAAAAATTTTCCAATTTTTGTCCCAATTCTTCCCATTCCCATTGAAACGTTTCAAATCCCTCTCAAAATTGTTGAAATTCTGTTGAAGCTTTTAAAATTCTCTCTAGAATTTTCAAAATCCATGGCCACATGTTTACAATTTCACGTCAAAAAATGGCTAAAATTCCAGTTGCAATTTTTTCAGTCCCTTAAAAATTTTCCAATTTTTGTCCCAATTCTTCCCATTCCCATTGAAACTTTTCAAATCCCTCTCAAAATTGTGGAAATTCTGTTGAAGCTTTTAAAATTCTCTCTAGAATTTTCAAAATCCATGTCCACATGTTTACAATTTCACGTCAAAAAATGGCTAAAATTCCAGTTGAAATTTTTTCAAAGTCCCTTAAAAATTTTCCAATTTTTGTCCCAATTCTTCCCATTCCCATTGAAACTTTTCAAATCCCTCTCAAAATTGTTGAAATTCTGTTGAAGCTTTTAAAATTCTCTCTAGAATTTTCAAAATCCATGTCCACATGTTTACAATTTCACATCAAAAAATGGCTAAAATTCCAGTTGAAATTTTTTCAAAGTCCCTTAAAAATTTTCCAATTTTTGTCCCAATTCTTCCCATTCCCATTGAAACTTTTCAAATCCCTCTCAAAATTGTTGAAATTCTCTTGAAGCTTTTAAAATTCTCTCTAGAATTTTCAAAATCCATGGCCACATGTTTACAATTTCACGTCAAAAAATGGCTAAAATTCCAGTTGAAATTTTTTCAAAGTCCCTTAAAAATTTTCCAATTTTTGTCCCAATTCTTCCCATTCCCATTGAAACTTTTCAAATCCCTCTCAAAATTGTTGAAATTCTCTTGAAGCTTTTAAAATTCTCTCTAGAATTTTCAAAATCCATGTCCACATGTTTACAATTTCACGTCAAAATTGCTAAAATTCCAGTTGAAATTTTTTCAAAGTCCCGTAAAAATTTTCCAATTTTTGTCCCAATTCTTCCCATTCCCATTGAAACTTTTCAAATCCCTCTCAAAATTGTGGAAATTCTGTTGAAGCTTTTAAAATTCTCTCTAGAATTTTCAAAATCCATGGCCACATGTTTACAATTTCACGTCAAAAAATGGCTAAAATTCCAGTTGAAATTTTTTCAGTCCCTTAAAAATTTTCCAATTTTTGTCCCAATTCTTCCCATTCCCATTGAAACTTTTCAAATCCCTCTCAAAATTGTGGAAATTCTGTTGAAGCTTTTAAAATTCTCTCTAGAATTTTCAAAATCCATGTCCACATGTTTACAATTTCACGTCAAAATTGCTAAAATTCCAGTTGAAATTTTGTCAAAGTCCCTTAAAAATTTTCCAATTTTTGTCCCAATTCTTCCCATTCCCATTGAAACTTTTCAAATCCCTCTCAAAATTGTTGAAATTCTGTTGAAGCTTTTAAAATTCTCTCTAGAATTTTCAAAATCCACTTCATCATGTTTACAATTTCTTGTCAAAAAATGCTAAAATTCCAGTTGAAATTTTTTCAAAGTCCCTTCAAAATTTTCCAATTTTTGTCCCAATTCTTCCCATTCCCATTGAAACTTTTCAAATCCCTCTCAAAATTGTTGAAATTCTCTTGAAGCTTTTAAAATTCTCTCTAGAATTTTCAAAATCCACTTCAACATGTTTACAATTTCACGTCAAAAAATGGCTAAAATTCCAGTTGAAATTTTTTCAAAGTCCCTTAAAAATTTTCCAATTTTTGTCCCAATTCTTCCCATTCCCATTGAAACTTTTCAAATCCCTCTCAAAATTGTTGAAATTCTGTTGAAGCTTTTAAAATTCTCTCTAGAATTTTCAAAATCCATGTCCACATGTTTACAATTTCACGTCAAAATTGCTAAAATTCCAGTTGAAATTTTGTCAAAGTCCCTTAAAAATTTTCCAATTTTTGTCCCAATTCTTCCCATTCCCATTGAAACTTTTCAAATCCCTCTCAAAATTGTTGAAATTCTCTTGAAGCTTTTAAAATTCTCTCTAGAATTTTCAAAATCCATGTCCACATGTTTACAATTTCACGTCAAAATTGCTAAAATTCCAGTTGAAATTTTTTCAAAGTCCCTTAAAAATTTTCCAATTTTTGTCCCAATTCTTCCCATTCCCATTGAAACTTTTCAAATCCCTCTCAAAATTGTGGAAATTCTGTTGAAGCTTTTAAAATTCTCTCTAGAATTTTCAAAATCCATGGCCACATGTTTACAATTTCACGTCAAAAAATGGCTAAAATTCCAGTTGAAATTTTTTCAAAGTCCCTTAAGAATTTTCCCATTTTTGTCCCAATTCTTCCCATTCCCATTGAAACTTTTCAAATCCCTCTCCAAATTGTTGAAATTCTCTTGAAGCTTTTAAAATTCTCTCTAGAATTTTCAAAATCCATGTCCACATGTTTACAATTTCACGTCAAAAAATGGCTAAAATTCCAGTTGAAATTTTTTCAAAGTCCCTGAAAAATTTTCCAATTTTTGTCCCAATTCTTCCCATTCCCATTGAAACTTTTCAAATCCCTCTCAAAATTGTGGAAATTCTGTTGAAGCTTTTAAAATTCTCTCTAGAATTTTCAAAATCCATGGCCACATGTTTACAATTTCATGTCAAAAAATGGCTAAAATTCCAGTTGCAATTTTTTCAAAGTCCCTTAAAAATTTTCCAATTTTTGTCCCAATTCTTCCCATTCCCATTGAAACTTTTCAAATCCCTCTCAAAATTGTTGAAATTCTCTTGAAGCTTTTAAAATTCTCTCTAGAATTTTCAAAATCCATGGCCACATGTTTACAATTTCACGTAAAAAAAAAATGCTAAAATTCCAGTTGAAATTTTTTCAAAGTCCCTTCAAAATTTTCCAATTTTTGTCCCAATTCTTCCCATTCCCATTGAAACTTTTCAAATCCCTCTCAAAATTGTGGAAATTCTCTTGAAGCTTTTAAAATTCTCTCTAGAATTTTCAAAATCCATGGCCACATGTTTACAATTTCACGTCAAAAAATGGCTAAAATTCCAGTTGAAATGTTTTCAAAGTCCCTTAAAAATTTTCCAATTTTTGTCCCAATTCTTCCCATTCCCATTGAAACTTTTCAAATCCCTCTCAAAATTGTTGAAATTCTGTTGAAGCTTTTAAAATTCTCTCTAGAATTTTCAAAATCCACTTCATCATGTTTACAATTTCATGTAAAAAATGGCTAAAATTCCAGTTGAAATTTTTTCAAAGTCCCTTAAAAATTTTCCAATTTTTGTCCCAATTCTTCCCATTCCCATTGAAACTTTTCAAATCCCTCTCAAAATGGTTGAAATTCTCTTGAAGCTTTTAAAATTCTCTCTAGAATTTTCAAAATCCATGTCCACATGTTTACAATTTCACGTCAAAATTGCTAAAATTCCAGTTGAAATTTTTTCAAAGTCCCTTAAAAATTTTCCAATTTTTGTCCCAATTCTTCCCATTCCCATTGAAACTTTTCAAATCCCTCTCAAAATTGTTGAAATTCTCTTGAAGCTTTTAAAATTCTCTCTAGAATTTTCAAAATCCATGGCCACATGTTTACAATTTCACGTCAAAAAATGGCTAAAATTCCAGTTGCAATTTTTTCAGTCCCTTAAAAATTTTCCAATTTTTGTCCCAATTCTTCCCATTCCCATTGAAACTTTTCAAATCCCTCTCAAAATTGTGGAAATTCTGTTGAAGCTTTTAAAATTCTCTCTAGAATTTTCAAAATCCATGTCCACATGTTTACAATTTCACGTCAAAAAATGGCTAAAATTCCAGTTGAAATTTTTTCAAAGTCCCTTAAAAATTTTCCAATTTTTGTCCCAATTCTTCCCATTCCCATTGAAACTTTTCAAATCCCTCTCAAAATTGTTGAAATTCTGTTGAAGCTTTTAAAATTCTCTCTAGAATTTTCAAAATCCATGTCCACATGTTTACAATTTCACATCAAAAAATGGCTAAAATTCCAGTTGAAATTTTTTCAAAGTCCCTTAAAAATTTTCCAATTTTTGTCCCAATTCTTCCCATTCCCATTGAAACTTTTCAAATCCCTCTCAAAATTGTTGAAATTCTCTTGAAGCTTTTAAAATTCTCTCTAGAATTTTCAAAATCCATGGCCACATGTTTACAATTTCACGTCAAAAAATGGCTAAAATTCCAGTTGAAATTTTTTCAAAGTCCCTTAAAAATTTTCCAATTTTTGTCCCAATTCTTCCCATTCCCATTGAAACTTTTCAAATCCCTCTCAAAATTGTTGAAATTCTCTTGAAGCTTTTAAAATTCTCTCTAGAATTTTCAAAATCCATGTCCACATGTTTACAATTTCACGTCAAAATTGCTAAAATTCCAGTTGAAATTTTTTCAAAGTCCCTTAAAAATTTTCCAATTTTTGTCCCAATTCTTCCCATTCCCATTGAAACTTTTCAAATCCCTCTCAAAATTGTGGAAATTCTGTTGAAGCTTTTAAAATTCTCTCTAGAATTTTCAAAATCCATGGCCACATGTTTACAATTTCACGTCAAAAAATGGCTAAAATTCCAGTTGAAATTTTTTCAAAGTCCCTTAAGAATTTTCCCATTTTTGTCCCAATTCTTCCCATTCCCATTGAAACTTTTCAAATCCCTCTCAAAATTGTTGAAATTCTCTTGAAGCTTTTAAAATTCTCTCTAGAATTTTCAAAATCCATGTCCACATGTTTACAATTTCACGTCAAAAAATGGCTAAAATTCCAGTTGAAATTTTTTCAGTCCCTTAAAAATTTTCCAATTTTTGTCCCAATTCTTCCCATTCCCATTGAAACTTTTCAAATCCCTCTCAAAATTGTGGAAATTCTGTTGAAGCTTTTAAAATTCTCTCTAGAATTTTCAAAATCCATGGCCACATGTTTACAATTTCACGTCAAAAAATGGCTAAAATTCCAGTTGAAATGTTTTCAAAGTCCCTTAAAAATTTTCCAATTTTTGTCCCAATTCTTCCCATTCCCATTGAAACTTTTCAAATCCCTCTCAAAATTGTTGAAATTCTGTTGAAGCTTTTAAAATTCTCTCTAGAATTTTCAAAATCCACTTCATCATGTTTACAATTTCATGTAAAAAATTGCTAAAATTCCAGTTGAAATTTTTTCAAAGTCCCTTAAAAATTTTCCAATTTTTGTCCCAATTCTTCCCATTCCCATTGAAACTTTTCAAATCCCTCTCAAAATGGTTGAAATTCTCTTGAAGCTTTTAAAATTCTCTCTAGAATTTTCAAAATCCATGTCCACATGTTTACAATTTCACGTCAAAATTGCTAAAATTCCAGTTGAAATTTTTTCAAAGTCCCTTAAAAATTTTCCAATTTTTGTCCCAATTCTTCCCATTCCCATTGAAACTTTTCAAATCCCTCTCAAAATTGTTGAAATTCTCTTGAAGCTTTTAAAATTCTCTCTAGAATTTTCAAAATCCATGGCCACATGTTTACAATTTCACGTCAAAAAATGGCTAAAATTCCAGTTGCAATTTTTTCAGTCCCTTAAAAATTTTCCAATTTTTGTCCCAATTCTTCCCATTCCCATTGAAACTTTTCAAATCCCTCTCAAAATTGTGGAAATTCTGTTGAAGCTTTTAAAATTCTCTCTAGAATTTTCAAAATCCATGTCCACATGTTTACAATTTCACGTCAAAAAATGGCTAAAATTCCAGTTGAAATTTTTTCAAAGTCCCTTAAAAATTTTCCAATTTTTGTCCCAATTCTTCCCATTCCCATTGAAACTTTTCAAATCCCTCTCAAAATTGTTGAAATTCTGTTGAAGCTTTTAAAATTCTCTCTAGAATTTTCAAAATCCATGTCCACATGTTTACAATTTCACATCAAAAAATGGCTAAAATTCCAGTTGCAATTTTTTCAAAGTCCCTTAAAAATTTTCCAATTTTTGTCCCAATTCTTCCCATTCCCATTGAAACTTTTCAAATCCCTCTCAAAATTGTTGAAATTCTCTTGAAGCTTTTAAAATTCTCTCTAGAATTTTCAAAATCCATGGCCACATGTTTACAATTTCACGTCAAAAAATGGCTAAAATTCCAGTTGCAATTTTTTCAAAGTCCCTTAAAAATTTTCCAATTTTTGTCCCAATTCTTCCCATTCCCATTGAAACTTTTCAAATCCCTCTCAAAATTGTTGAAATTCTCTTGAAGCTTTTAAAATTCTCTCTAGAATTTTCAAAATCCATGTCCACATGTTTACAATTTCACGTCAAAATTGCTAAAATTCCAGTTGAAATTTTTTCAAAGTCCCGTAAAAATTTTCCAATTTTTGTCCCAATTCTTCCCATTCCCATTGAAACTTTTCAAATCCCTCTCAAAATTGTGGAAATTCTGTTGAAGCTTTTAAAATTCTCTCTAGAATTTTCAAAATCCATGGCCACATGTTTACAATTTCACGTCAAAAAATGGCTAAAATTCCAGTTGAAATTTTTTCAGTCCCTTAAAAATTTTCCAATTTTTGTCCCAATTCTTCCCATTCCCATTGAAACTTTTCAAATCCCTCTCAAAATTGTGGAAATTCTGTTGAAGCTTTTAAAATTCTCTCTAGAATTTTCAAAATCCATGTCCACATGTTTACAATTTCACGTCAAAATTGCTAAAATTCCAGTTGAAATTTTGTCAAAGTCCCTTAAAAATTTTCCAATTTTTGTCCCAATTCTTCCCATTCCCATTGAAACTTTTCAAATCCCTCTCAAAATTGTTGAAATTCTGTTGAAGCTTTTAAAATTCTCTCTAGAATTTTCAAAATCCACTTCATCATGTTTACAATTTCTTGTCAAAAAATGCTAAAATTCCAGTTGAAATTTTTTCAAAGTCCCTTCAAAATTTTCCAATTTTTGTCCCAATTCTTCCCATTCCCATTGAAACTTTTCAAATCCCTCTCAAAATTGTTGAAATTCTCTTGAAGCTTTTAAAATTCTCTCTAGAATTTTCAAAATCCACTTCAACATGTTTACAATTTCACGTCAAAAAATGGCTAAAATTCCAGTTGAAATTTTTTCAAAGTCCCTTAAAAATTTTCCAATTTTTGTCCCAATTCTTCCCATTCCCATTGAAACTTTTCAAATCCCTCTCAAAATTGTTGAAATTCTGTTGAAGCTTTTAAAATTCTCTCTAGAATTTTCAAAATCCATGTCCACATGTTTACAATTTCACGTCAAAATTGCTAAAATTCCAGTTGAAATTTTGTCAAAGTCCCTTAAAAATTTTCCAATTTTTGTCCCAATTCTTCCCATTCCCATTGAAACTTTTCAAATCCCTCTCAAAATTGTTGAAATTCTCTTGAAGCTTTTAAAATTCTCTCTAGAATTTTCAAAATCCATGTCCACATGTTTACAATTTCACGTCAAAATTGCTAAAATTCCAGTTGAAATTTTTTCAAAGTCCCTTAAAAATTTTCCAATTTTTGTCCCAATTCTTCCCATTCCCATTGAAACTTTTCAAATCCCTCTCAAAATTGTGGAAATTCTGTTGAAGCTTTTAAAATTCTCTCTAGAATTTTCAAAATCCATGGCCACATGTTTACAATTTCACGTCAAAAAATGGCTAAAATTCCAGTTGAAATTTTTTCAAAGTCCCTTAAGAATTTTCCCATTTTTGTCCCAATTCTTCCCATTCCCATTGAAACTTTTCAAATCCCTCTCCAAATTGTTGAAATTCTCTTGAAGCTTTTAAAATTCTCTCTAGAATTTTCAAAATCCATGTCCACATGTTTACAATTTCACGTCAAAAAATGGCTAAAATTCCAGTTGAAATTTTGTCAAAGTCCCTTAAAAATTTTCCAATTTTTGTCCCAATTCTTCCCATTCCCATTGAAACTTTTCAAATCCCTCTCAAAATTGTGGAAATTCTGTTGAAGCTTTTAAAATTCTCTCTAGAATTTTCAAAATCCATGGCCACATGTTTACAATTTCATGTCAAAAAATGGCTAAAATTCCAGTTGCAATTTTTTCAAAGTCCCTTAAAAATTTTCCAATTTTTGTCCCAATTCTTCCCATTCCCATTGAAACTTTTCAAATCCCTCTCAAAATTGTTGAAATTCTCTTGAAGCTTTTAAAATTCTCTCTAGAATTTTCAAAATCCATGGCCACATGTTTACAATTTCACGTAAAAAAAAAATGCTAAAATTCCAGTTGAAATTTTTTCAAAGTCCCTTCAAAATTTTCCAATTTTTGTCCCAATTCTTCCCATTCCCATTGAAACTTTTCAAATCCCTCTCAAAATTGTGGAAATTCTCTTGAAGCTTTTAAAATTCTCTCTAGAATTTTCAAAATCCATGGCCACATGTTTACAATTTCACGTCAAAAAATGGCTAAAATTCCAGTTGAAATGTTTTCAAAGTCCCTTAAAAATTTTCCAATTTTTGTCCCAATTCTTCCCATTCCCATTGAAACTTTTCAAATCCCTCTCAAAATTGTTGAAATTCTCTTGAAGCTTTTAAAATTCTCTCTAGAATTTTCAAAATCCACTTCATCATGTTTACAATTTCATGTAAAAAATTGCTAAAATTCCAGTTGAAATTTTTTCAAAGTCCCTTAAAAATTTTCCAATTTTTGTCCCAATTCTTCCCATTCCCATTGAAACTTTTCAAATCCCTCTCAAAATGGTTGAAATTCTCTTGAAGCTTTTAAAATTCTCTCTAGAATTTTCAAAATCCATGTCCACATGTTTACAATTTCACGTCAAAATTGCTAAAATTCCAGTTGAAATTTTTTCAAAGTCCCTTAAAAATTTTCCAATTTTTGTCCCAATTCTTCCCATTCCCATTGAAACTTTTCAAATCCCTCTCAAAATTGTTGAAATTCTCTTGAAGCTTTTAAAATTCTCTCTAGAATTTTCAAAATCCATGGCCACATGTTTACAATTTCACGTCAAAAAATGGCTAAAATTCCAGTTGCAATTTTTTCAGTCCCTTAAAAATTTTCCAATTTTTGTCCCAATTCTTCCCATTCCCATTGAAACTTTTCAAATCCCTCTCAAAATTGTGGAAATTCTGTTGAAGCTTTTAAAATTCTCTCTAGAATTTTCAAAATCCATGTCCACATGTTTACAATTTCACGTCAAAAAATGGCTAAAATTCCAGTTGAAATTTTTTCAAAGTCCCCTTAAAAATTTTCCAATTTTTGTCCCAATTCTTCCCATTCCCATTGAAACTTTTCAAATCCCTCTCAAAATTGTTGAAATTCTGTTGAAGCTTTTAAAATTCTCTCTAGAATTTTCAAAATCCATGTCCACATGTTTACAATTTCACATCAAAAAATGGCTAAAATTCCAGTTGAAATTTTTTCAAAGTCCCTTAAAAATTTTCCAATTTTTGTCCCAATTCTTCCCATTCCCATTGAAACTTTTCAAATCCCTCTCAAAATTGTTGAAATTCTCTTGAAGCTTTTAAAATTCTCTCTAGAATTTTCAAAATCCATGGCCACATGTTTACAATTTCACGTCAAAAAATGGCTAAAATTCCAGTTGAAATTTTTTCAAAGTCCCTTAAAAATTTTCCAATTTTTGTCCCAATTCTTCCCATTCCATTGAAACTTTTCAAATCCCTCTCAAAATTGTTGAAATTCTCTTGAAGCTTTTAAAATTCTCTCTAGAATTTTCAAAATCCATGTCCACATGTTTACAATTTCACGTCAAAATTGCTAAAATTCCAGTTGAAATTTTTTCAAAGTCCCTTAAAAATTTTCCAATTTTTGTCCCAATTCTTCCCATTCCCATTGAAACTTTTCAAATCCCTCTCAAAATTGTGGAAATTCTGTTGAAGCTTTTAAAATTCTCTCTAGAATTTTCAAAATCCATGGCCACATGTTTACAATTTCACGTCAAAAAATGGCTAAAATTCCAGTTGAAATTTTTTCAAAGTCCCTTAAGAATTTTCCATTTTTGTCCCAATTCTTCCCATTCCCATTGAAACTTTTCAAATCCCTCTCAAAATTGTTGAAATTCTCTTGAAGCTTTTAAAATTCTCTCTAGAATTTTCAAAATCCATGTCCACATGTTTACAATTTCACGTCAAAAAATGGCTAAAATTCCAGTTGAAATTTTTTCAGTCCCTTAAAAATTTTCCAATTTTTGTCCCAATTCTTCCCATTCCCATTGAAACTTTTCAAATCCCTCTCAAAATTGTGGAAATTCTGTTGAAGCTTTTAAAATTCTCTCTAGAATTTTCAAAATCCATGGCCACATGTTTACAATTTCACGTCAAAAAATGGCTAAAATTCCAGTTGCAATTTTTTCAAAGTCCCTTAAAAATTTTCCAATTTTTGTCCCAATTCTTCCCATTCCCATTGAAACTTTTCAAATCCCTCTCAAAATTGTTGAAATTCTCTTGAAGCTTTTAAAATTCTCTCTAGAATTTTCAAAATCCATGTCCACATGTTTACAATTTCACGTAAAAAAAAATGCTAAAATTCCAGTTGAAATTTTTTCAAAGTCCCTTAAAAATTTTCCAATTTTTGTCCCAATTCTTCCCATTCCCATTGAAACTTTTCAAATCCCTCTCAAAATTGTTGAAATTCTGTTGAAGCTTTTAAAATTCTCTCTAGAATTTTCAAAATCCATGGCCACATGTTTACAATTTCATGTCAAAAAATGGCTAAAATTCCAGTTGCAATTTTTTCAAAGTCCCTTAAAAATTTTCCAATTTTTGTCCCAATTCTTCCCATTCCCATTGAAACTTTTCAAATCCCTCTCAAAATTGTTGAAATTCTCTTGAAGCTTTTAAAATTCTCTCTAGAATTTTCAAAATCCATGTCCACATGTTTACAATTTCACGTAAAAAAAAAATGCTAAAATTCCAGTTGAAATTTTTTCAAAGTCCCTTCAAAATTTTCCAATTTTTGTCCCAATTCTTCCCATTCCCATTGAAACTTTTCAAATCCCTCTCAAAATTGTTGAAATTCTCTTGAAGCTTTTAAAATTCTCTCTAGAATTTTCAAAATCCATGGCCACATGTTTACAATTTCACATCAAAAAATGGCTAAAATTCCAGTTGAAATGTTTTCAAAGTCCCTTAAAAATTTTCCAATTTTTGTCCCAATTCTTCCCATTCCCATTGAAACTTTTCAAATCCCTCTCAAAATTGTTGAAATTCTGTTGAAGCTTTTAAAATTCTCTCTAGAATTTTCAAAATCCACTTCATCATGTTTACAATTTCATGTAAAAAATTGCTAAAATTCCAGTTGAAATTTTTTCAAAGTCCCTTAAAAATTTTCCAATTTTTGTCCCAATTCTTCCCATTCCCATTGAAACTTTTCAAATCCCTCTCAAAATTGTTGAAATTCTCTTGAAGCTTTTAAAATTCTCTCTAGAATTTTCAAAATCCATGTCCACATGTTTACAATTTCACGTCAAAATTGCTAAAATTCCAGTTGAAATTTTTTCAAAGTCCCTTAAAAATTTTCCAATTTTTGTCCCAATTCTTCCCATTCCCATTGAAACTTTTCAAATCCCTCTCAAAATTGTTGAAATTCTCTTGAAGCTTTTAAAATTCTCTCTAGAATTTTCAAAATCCATGTCCACATGTTTACAATTTCACATCAAAAAATGGCTAAAATTCCAGTTGAAATTTTTTCAAAGTCCCTTAAAAATTTTCCAATTTTTGTCCCAATTCTTCCCATTCCCATTGAAACTTTTCAAATCCCTCTCAAAATTGTTGAAATTCTGTTGAAGCTTTTAAAATTCTCTCTAGAATTTTCAAAATCCATGGCCACATGTTTACAATTTCATGTCAAAAAATGGCTAAAATTCCAGTTGCAATTTTTTCAAAGTCCCTTAAAAATTTTCCAATTTTTGTCCCAATTCTTCCCATTCCCATTGAAACTTTTCAAATCCCTCTCAAAATTGTTGAAATTCTCTTGAAGCTTTTAAAATTCTCTCTAGAATTTTCAAAATCCATGTCCACATGTTTACAATTTCACGTAAAAAAAAAATGCTAAAATTCCAGTTGAAATTTTTTCAAAGTCCCTTCAAAATTTTCCAATTTTTGTCCCAATTCTTCCCATTCCCATTGAAACTTTTCAAATCCCTCTCAAAATTGTTGAAATTCTCTTGAAGCTTTTAAAATTCTCTCTAGAATTTTCAAAATCCATGGCCACATGTTTACAATTTCACATCAAAAAATGGCTAAAATTCCAGTTGAAATGTTTTCAAAGTCCCTTAAAAATTTTCCAATTTTTGTCCCAATTCTTCCCATTCCCATTGAAACTTTTCAAATCCCTCTCAAAATTGTTGAAATTCTGTTGAAGCTTTTAAAATTCTCTCTAGAATTTTCAAAATCCACTTCATCATGTTTACAATTTCATGTAAAAAATTGCTAAAATTCCAGTTGAAATTTTTTCAAAGTCCCTTAAAAATTTTCCAATTTTTGTCCCAATTCTTCCCATTCCCATTGAAACTTTTCAAATCCCTCTCAAAATTGTTGAAATTCTCTTGAAGCTTTTAAAATTCTCTCTAGAATTTTCAAAATCCATGTCCACATGTTTACAATTTCACGTCAAAATTGCTAAAATTCCAGTTGAAATTTTTTCAAAGTCCCTTAAAAATTTTCCAATTTTTGTCCCAATTCTTCCCATTCCCATTGAAACTTTTCAAATCCCTCTCAAAATTGTTGAAATTCTCTTGAAGCTTTTAAAATTCTCTCTAGAATTTTCAAAATCCATGTCCACATGTTTACAATTTCACATCAAAAAATGGCTAAAATTCCAGTTGAAATTTTTTCAAAGTCCCTTAAAAATTTTCCAATTTTTGTCCCTCTTCCCATTCCCATTGAAACTTTTCAAATCCCTCTCAAAATTGTTGAAATTCTCTTGAAGCTTTTAAAATTCTCTCTAGAATTTTCAAAATCCATGGCCACATGTTTACAATTTCACGTCAAAAAATGGCTAAAATTCCAGTTGCAATTTTTTCAGTCCCTTAAAAATTTTCCAATTTTTGTCCCAATTCTTCCCATTCCCATTGAAACTTTTCAAATCCCTCTCAAAATTGTGGAAATTCTGTTGAAGCTTTTAAAATTCTCTCTAGAATTTTCAAAATCCACTTCAACATGTTTACAATTTCACGTCAAAAAATGGCTAAAATTCCAGTTGAAATTTTTTCAAAGTCCCTTAAAAATTTTCCAATTTTTGTCCCAATTCTTCCCATTCCCATTGAAACTTTTCAAATCCCTCTCAAAATTGTTGAAATTCTGTTGAAGCTTTTAAAATTCTCTCTAGAATTTTCAAAATCCATGTCCACATGTTTACAATTTCACGTCAAAAAATGGCTAAAATTCCAGTTGAAATTTTTTCAAAGTCCCTTAAAAATTTTCCAATTTTTGTCCCAATTCTTCCCATTCCCATTGAAACTTTTCAAATCCCTCTCAAAATTGTGGAAATTCTGTTGAAGCTTTTAAAATTCTCTCTAGAATTTTCAAAATCCATGGCCACATGTTTACAATTTCACGTAAAAAAATGGCTAAAATTCCAGTTGAAATTTTTTCAAAGTCCCTTAAAAATTTTCCAATTTTTGTCCCAATTCTTCCCATTCCCATTGAAACTTTTCAAATCCCTCTCAAAATTGTTGAAATTCTGTTGAAGCTTTTAAAATTCTCTCTAGAATTTTCAAAATCCATGTCCACATGTTTACAATTTCACGTCAAAATTGCTAAAATTCCAGTTGAAATTTTTTCAAAGTCCCTTAAAAATTTTCCAATTTTTGTCCCAATTCTTCCCATTCCCATTGAAACTTTTCAAATCCCTCTCAAAATTGTTGAAATTCTCTTGAAGCTTTTAAAATTCTCTCTAGAATTTTCAAAATCCATGTCCACATGTTTACAATTTCACGTCAAAATTGCTAAAATTCCAGTTGAAATTTTTTCAAAGTCCCTTAAAAATTTTCCAATTTTTGTCCCAATTCTTCCCATTCCCATTGAAACTTTTCAAATCCCTCTCAAAATTGTTGAAATTCTCTTGAAGCTTTTAAAATTCTCTCTAGAATTTTCAAAATCCATGTCCACATGTTTACAATTTCACATCAAAAAATGGCTAAAATTCCAGTTGAAATTTTTTCAAAGTCCCTTAAAAATTTTCCAATTTTTGTCCCAATTCTTCCCATTCCCATTGAAACTTTTCAAATCCCTCTCAAAATTGTTGAAATTCTCTTGAAGCTTTTAAAATTCTCTCTAGAATTTTCAAAATCCATGTCCACATGTTTACAATTTCACGTCAAAAAATGGCTAAAATTCCAGTTGCAATTTTTTCAAAGTCCCTTAAAAATTTTCCAATTTTGTCCCAATTCTTCCCATTCCCATTGAAACTTTTCAAATCCCTCTCAAAATTGTTGAAATTCTCTTGAAGCTTTTAAAATTCTCTCTAGAATTTTCAAAATCCATGTCCACATGTTTACAATTTCACGTAAAAAAAAATGCTAAAATTCCAGTTGAAATTTTTTCAAAGTCCCTTAAAAATTTTCCAATTTTTGTCCCAATTCTTCCCATTCCCATTGAAACTTTTCAAATCCCTCTCAAAATTGTTGAAATTCTGTTGAAGCTTTTAAAATTCTCTCTAGAATTTTCAAAATCCATGGCCACATGTTTACAATTTCATGTCAAAAAATGGCTAAAATTCCAGTTGCAATTTTTTCAAAGTCCCTTAAAAATTTTCCAATTTTTGTCCCAATTCTTCCCATTCCCATTGAAACTTTTCAAATCCCTCTCAAAATTGTTGAAATTCTCTTGAAGCTTTTAAAATTCTCTCTAGAATTTTCAAAATCCATGTCCACATGTTTACAATTTCACGTAAAAAAAAAATGCTAAAATTCCAGTTGAAATTTTTTCAAAGTCCCTTCAAAATTTTCCAATTTTTGTCCCAATTCTTCCCATTCCCATTGAAACTTTTCAAATCCCTCTCAAAATTGTTGAAAGTCTCTTGAAGCTTTTAAAATTCTCTCTAGAATTTTCAAAATCCATGGCCACATGTTTACAATTTCACGTCAAAAAATGGCTAAAATTCCAGTTGAAATGTTTTCAAAGTCCCTTAAAAATTTTCCAATTTTTGTCCCAATTCTTCCCATTCCCATTGAAACTTTTCAAATCCCTCTCAAAATTGTTGAAATTCTGTTGAAGCTTTTAAAATTCTCTCTAGAATTCTCAAAATCCACTTCATCATGTTTACAATTTCATGTAAAAAATTGCTAAAATTCCAGTTGAAATTTTTTCAAAGTCCCTTAAAAATTTTCCAATTTTTGTCCCAATTCTTCCCATTCCCATTGAAACTTTTCAAATCCCTCTCAAAATTGTTGAAATTCTCTTGAAGCTTTTAAAATTCTCTCTAGAATTTTCAAAATCCATGGCCACATGTTTACAATTTCACGTCAAAATTGCTAAAATTCCAGTTGAAATTTTTTCAAAGTCCCTTAAAAATTTTCCAATTTTTGTCCCAATTCTTCCCATTCCCATTGAAACTTTTCAAATCCCTCTCAAAATTGTGGAAATTCTCTTGAAGCTTTTAAAATTCTCTCTAGAATTTTCAAAATCCATGTCCACATGTTTACAATTTCACGTCAAAAAATGGCTAAAATGCCAGTTGAAATTTTTTCAAAGTCCCTTAAAAATTTTCCAATTTTTGCCCCAATTCTTCCCATTCCCATTGAAACTTTTCAAATCCCTCTCAAAATTGTGGAAATTCTGTTGAAGCTTTTAAAATTCTCTCTAGATTTTTCAAAATCCATGTCCACATGTTTACAATTTCACGTCAAAAAATGGCTAAAATTCCAGTTGAAATTTTTTCAAAGTCCCTTAAAAATTTTCCAATTTTTGTCCCAATTCTTCCCATTCCCATTGAAACTTTTCAAATCCCTCTCAAAATTGTTGAAATTCTGTTGAAGCTTTTAAAATTCTCTCTAGAATTTTCAAAATCCATGTCCACATGTTTACAATTTCACGTCAAAAAATTGCTAAAATTCCAGTTGAAATTTTTTCAAAGTCCCTTAAAAATTTTCCAATTTTTGTCCCAATTCTTCCCATTCCCATTGAAACTTTTCAAATCCCTCTCAAAATTGTTGAAATTCTCTTGAAGCTTTTAAAATTCTCTCTAGAATTTTCAAAATCCATGGCCACATGTTTACAATTTCACGTAAAAAAATGGCTAAAATTCCAGTTGAAATTTTTCAAAGTCCCTTAAAAATTTTCCAATTTTTGTCCCAATTCTTCCCATTCCCATTGAAACTTTTCAAATCCCTCTCAAAATTGTTGAAATTCTCTTGAAGCTTTTAAAATTCTCTCTAGAATTTTCAAAATCCATGTCCACATGTTTACAATTTCACGTCAAAATTGCTAAAATTCCAGTTGAAATTTTTTCAAAGTCCCTTAAAAATTTTCCAATTTTTGTCCCAATTCTTCCCATTCCCATTGAAACTTTTCAAATCCCTCTCAAAATTGTGGAAATTCTGTTGAAGCTTTTAAAATTCTCTCTAGAATTTTCAAAATCCATGGCCACATGTTTACAATTTCACGTCAAAAATGGCTAAAATTCCAGTTGAAATTTTTTCAAAGTCCCTTAAGAATTTTCCCATTTTTGTCCCAATTCTTCCCATTCCCATTGAAACTTTTCAAATCCCTCTCAAAATTGTTGAAATTCTCTTGAAGCTTTTAAAATTCTCTCTAGAATTTTCAAAATCCATGGCCACATGTTTACAATTTCACGTCAAAAAATGGCTAAAATTCCAGTTGAAATTTTTTC
Organism: Streptopelia decaocto; assembly: GCF_964273445.1. Taxonomy (NCBI): domain Eukaryota; kingdom Metazoa; phylum Chordata; class Aves; order Columbiformes; family Columbidae; genus Streptopelia; species Streptopelia decaocto. Next base: position 18,501 of record NW_028115856.1, read on the forward strand.
AGTCCCTTAAAAATTTTCCAATTTTTGTCCCAATTCTTCCCATTCCCATTGAAACTTTTCAAATCCCTCTCAAAATTGTTGAAATTCTGTTGAAGCTTTTAAAATTCTCTCTAGAATTTTCAAAATCCATGTCCACATGTTTACAATTTCACGTAAAAAAAAATGCTAAAATTCCAGTTGAAATTTTTTCAAAGTCCCTGAAAAATTTTCCAATTTTTGTCCCAATTCTTCCCATTCCCATTGAAACTTTTCAAATCCCTCTCAAAATTGTTGAAATTCTCTTGAAGCTTTTAAAATTCTCTCTAGAATTTTCAAAATCCACTTCATCATGTTTACAATTTCATGTCAAAAAATGGCTAAAATTCCAGTTGCAATTTTTTCAAAGTCCTTAAAAATTTTCCAATTTTTGTCCCAATTCTTCCCATTCCCATTGAAACTTTTCAAATCCCTCTCAAAATTGTTGAAATTCTGTTGAAGCTTTTAAAATTCTCTCTAGAATTTTCAAAATCCACTTCAACATGTTTACAATTTCACGTCAAAAATGGCTAAAATTCCAGTTGAAATTTTTTCAAAGTTCCTTAAAATTTTCCAATTTTTGTCCCAATTCTTCCCATTCCCATTGAAACTTTTCAAATCCCTCTCAAAATTGTTGAAATTCTCTTGAAGCTTTTAAAATTCTCTCTAGAATTTTCAAAATCAACTTCAACATGTTTACAATTTCACGTCAAAAAATGGCTAAAATTCCAGTTGAAATTTTTTCAAAGTCCCTTAAAAATTTTCCAATTTTTGTCCCAATTCTTCCCATTCCCATTGAAACTTTTCAAATCCCTCTCAAAATTGTTGAAATTCTCTTGAAGCTTTTAAAATTCTCTCTAGAATTTTCAAAATCCACTTCATCATGTTTACAATTTCATGTCAAAAAATGGCTAAAATTCCAGTTGAAATTTTGTCAAAGTCCCTTAAAAATTTTCCAATTTTTGTCCCAATTCTTCCCATTCCCATTGAAACTTTTCAAATCCCTCTCAAAATTGTGGAAATTCTGTTGAAGCTTTTAAAATTCTCTCTAGAATTTTCAAAATCCACTTCAACATGTTTACAATTTCACGTCAAAAAATGGCTAAAATTCCAGTTGAAATTTTTTCAAAGTCCCTTAAAAATTTTCCAATTTTTGTCCCAATTCTTCCCATTCCATTGAAACTTTTCAAATCCCTCTCAAAATTGTTGAAATTCTCTTGAAGCTTTTAAAATTCTCTCTAGAATTTTCAAAATCCATGTCCACATGTTTACAATTTCACGTAAAAAAAAATGCTAAAATTCCAGTTGAAATTTTTTCAAAGTCCCTTAAAAATTTTCCAATTTTTGTCCCAATTCTTCCCATTCCCATTGAAACTTTTCAAATCCCTCTCAAAAGTGTTGAAATAAATTCTGTTGAAGCTTTTAAAATTCTCTCTAGAATTTTCAAAATCCATGGCCACATGTTTACAATTTCATGTCAAAAAATGGCTAAAATTCCAGTTGCAATTTTTTCAAAGTCCCTTAAAAATTTTCCAATTTTTGTCCCAATTCTTCCCATTCCCATTGAAACTTTTCAAATCCCTCTCAAAATTGTTGAAATTCTCTTGAAGCTTTTAAAATTCTCTCTAGAATTTTCAAAATCCATGTCCACATGTTTACAATTTCACGTAAAAAAAAAATGCTAAAATTCCAGTTGAAATTTTTTCAAAGTCCCTTCAAAATTTTCCAATTTTTGTCCCAATTCTTCCCATTCCCATTGAAACTTTTCAAATCCCTCTCAAAATTGTTGAAAGTCTCTTGAAGCTTTTAAAATTCTCTCTAGAATTTTCAAAATCCATGGCCACATGTTTACAATTTCACGTCAAAAAATGGCTAAAATTCCAGTTGAAATGTTTTCAAAGTCCCTTAAAAATTTTCCAATTTTTGTCCCAATTCTTCCCATTCCCATTGAAACTTTTCAAATCCCTCTCAAAATTGTTGAAATTCTGTTGAAGCTTTTAAAATTCTCTCTAGAATTCTCAAAATCCACTTCATCATGTTTACAATTTCATGTAAAAAATTGCTAAAATTCCAGTTGAAATTTTTTCAAAGTCCCTTAAAAATTTTCCAATTTTTGTCCCAATTCTTCCCATTCCCATTGAAACTTTTCAAATCCCTCTCAAAATTGTTGAAATTCTGTTGAAGCTTTTAAAATTCTCTCTAGAATTTTCAAAATCCATGTCCACATGTTTACAATTTCACGTCAAAATTGCTAAAATTCCAGTTGAAATTTTTTCAAAGTCCCTTAAAAATTTTCCAATTTTTGTCCCAATTCTTCCCATTCCCATTGAAACTTTTCAAATCCCTCTCAAAATTGTGGAAATTCTGTTGAAGCTTTTAAAATTCTCTCTAGAATTTTCAAAATCCATGTCCACATGTTTACAATTTCACGTCAAAAAATGGCTAAACTTCCAGTTGCAATTTTTTCAAAGTCCCTTAAAAATTTTCCAATTTTTGCCCCAATTCTTCCCATTCCCATTGAAACTTTTCAAATCCCTCTCAAAATTGTGGAAATTCTGTTGAAGCTTTTAAAATTCTCTCTAGATTTTTCAAAATCCATGTCCACATGTTTACAATTTCACGTCAAAAAATGGCTAAAATTCCAGTTGAAATTTTTTCAAAGTCCCTTAAAAATTTTCCAATTTTTGTCCCAATTCTTCCCATTCCCATTGAAACTTTTCAAATCCCTCTCAAAATTGTTGAAATTCTGTTGAAGCTTTTAAAATTCTCTCTAGAATTTTCAAAATCCATGTCCACATGTTTACAATTTCACGTCAAAAAATGGCTAAAATTCCAGTTGAAATTTTTTCAAAGTCCCTTAAAAATTTTCCAATTTTTGTCCCAATTCTTCCCATTCCCATTGAAACTTTTCAAATCCCTCTCAAAATTGTTGAAATTCTCTTGAAGCTTTTAAAATTCTCTCTAGAATTTTCAAAATCCATGTCCACATGTTTACAATTTCACGTCAAAAAATGGCTAAAATTCCAGTTGAAATTTTTTCAAAGTCCCTGAAAAATTTTCCAATTTTTGTCCCAATTCTTCCCATTCCCATTGAAACTTTTCAAATCCCTCTCAAAATTGTTGAAATTCTCTTGAAGCTTTTAAAATTCTCTCTAGAATTTTCAAAATCCATGTCCACATGTTTACAATTTCACGTCAAAAAATGGCTAAAATTCCAGTTGAAATTTTTTCAAAGTCCCTTAAGAATTTTCCCATTTTTGTCCCAATTCTTCCCATTCCCATTGAAACTTTTCAAATCCCTCTCAAAATTGTTGGAAATTCTCTTGAAGCTTTTAAAATTCTCTCTAGAATTTTCAAAATCCATGTCCACA